>NC_030813.1:114580288-114815646 GCF_001704415.2 Capra hircus
TCTTACATGTGGCGTTTGCTTCCCTAACTCGACCAGGAAGCCCAGGCCCTCACCGCCTAGGGCCCATCAAGGTCCATCTGTGAAGGTCCCTGCATCTCTGGACGGCGTTCAACCCACGGGATGGCAGGCTGTGACAACACCCTGTGCTGCTCAGAGGTAAGGTGGGGGTTGCAGGGTCATTGAGAGAATTCCTTAAAACTACACGGGCTTCCCAGGGGGCGCTAGTGATAAAGAACTCGCCTGCCAGTTCAGAAGAGATTGAAGTCCGATCCCTGGATTGGGAAGATCCCCTGGAGGAGGCCATGGCAACCCACTCCAGTATTCTTGCCTGGAGAATCCCACGGACATAGAAGCCTGGTGGGCTACTGTCCATAGGGCTGCAAAGAGTGGGACACGACTGAGCAACTTAGCTGCTGCTGCTTAGGCCCCAGGTATGAATCCTCTGAGTCTCGGCTCTGTGTCAGATGGATCTGATTCGTCCATTCAGTTTCGTTCAGTTCAGTTCAGTTCAGTCGCTCAGTCGTGTCCGACTCTTTGCGACCCCATGAGTCCCAGCACGCCAGGCCTCCCTGTCCATCACCATCTCCCGGAGTTCACTCAAACTCATGTCCATCGAGTCCATGATGCCATCCAGCCATCTCATCCTCTGTCATCCCCTTCTCCTCCTGCCCCCAATCCCTCCCAGCATCAGAGTCTTCCAGTGAATCAACTCTTCGCAGGAGGTGGCTAAAGTACTGGAGTTTCAGCTTTAGCATCATTCCTTCCAAAGAAATCCCAGGGCTGATCTCCTTTAGAATGGACTGGTTGGATTTCCTTGCAGTCCAAGGGACTCTCAAGAGTCTTCTCCAACACCACACAAAAGCATCAATTCTTTGGTGCTCAGCTTTCTTCACAGTCCAACTCTCACATTCATACATGACCACAGGAAAAACCATAGCCTTGACTAGACGGACCTTAGTCAGCAAAGTAATGTCTCTGCTTTTGAATATACTATCTAGGTTGGTCATAACTTTCCTTCCAAGGAGTAAGCGTCTTTTAATTTCATGGTTGCAATCACCATCTGCAGTGATTTTGGAGCCCCCCAAAATAACGTCTGACACTGTTTTTACTGTTTCCCCATCTATTTCCCATGAAGTGATGGGACCAGATGCCATGATCTTCGTTTTCTGAATGTTGAGATTTAAGCCAACTTTTTCACTCTCCACTTTCACTTCCATCAAGCTTTTTAGTTCCTCTTCACTTTCTGCCAAAAAGGTGTTGTCATCAGCATATCTGAGGTTATTGATATTTCTTCAGGCAATCTTGATTCCAGCCCAGTGTTTCTCATGATGTACTCTGCATTTTTTCCATCCCTTCCCCCAAATGCTACTTTTCATTTGTTTTCAGGAAAGTGAAAGTTGCTCAGTCGTGTCCAACTCTCATGGAATTCTCCAGGCCAGAACACTGGAGTGGGCAGCCCTCCCCTTCTCCAGGGGATCTTCCCAACCCAGGGATTGAACCCAGGTCTCCCACATTGCGGGCAGATTCTTTACCAGCTGAGCCACAAGGGAAGCCCAAAAATACTGGAGTGGGTAAGCCTATCCCTTCTCCAGCGGATCTTCCCAACCCAGGCATCAAACCGGGGTCTCCTGCATTGCAGGCAGATTCTTTATCAGCTGAGGTATCAGGGAAGCCCTGTTTTCAGGAAACTAAATGTAAATTCTCGAAATCCCTTTGGGCACGACAGAATATGCGCCATCTTTAGTGCAGGGAGGCAGGGCAGGCTGGAAGGAAGGATGCTCCCAGAAAGGCTCAGGCAGAGGGATTTCACGTGAGTTATTTTGCTCTCTTATCTTTCTGATGTTTGAATATCAAATTATCTATCTGAATTTAGTGCATGTACATGTCACTTTGTATAACCAGATAAAGAGTCATTTTCATTTGGAGCAAGTGGTAACGTTCTCAGTCCCCCTCCGGTGAGGATGGGGCATGCCTGAGGTTCACGGTCCAGCTCTGGCCCTGTGCAGCCCAAGGCGCCGAGTCCACGCCACCAGGAATGGCCATTTACTGCGTGGCTCTGGGGCCCAGGTGGCCACTTTGGCCAGTGGATCCAAATCCTCTGACACGGCTACAGCCATCGAGGACGCTGCCCAGGACCAGACCCTGTCCTCTGACCCACTGTCGCCCCCGTAAGGGATGCAGGCAGGCCACGCTGAAAAGATCACGTGGGTATATGAAGGGTGGGGATCCGTTTCTCCAGTAGCCCAGACCTAACGAGTTTCCGCGGACACTGTGGGGCCCAGCAAGGCAGCCAGGAGGCGGACCCCGCGACACGGCAGGGCCGCGCCTGGCCCCGCGGTGGAGTCGGGCCGGGCCGCTCACCTTTGCAGATGAAGCACTGGATGTGGAAGTACTTGTTCTGCACCCGCAGCACCTCGCCCCTGCACACGTTCCCGCAGGTGTGACACAGGATGGCCGTGCTGGGCGGCTTCTCCGGGGGGCTGGGAGCAGCCTGCGGCTCCGACACTGCAGGGGAAAAGGAGCAGCATTAAAAAGCGGGATGGGCCGGGCGCAGGTGAGCAACCCGGCACCTCTTCAAGCACTCAGGGCCCCGCATAACCCCTAGCATGACCCAGAGGGCATCGGGGGACCAGCGGAGGTCAGGAGAAGGGAGACCCTGACGGTGGTCCTGGCCCCCACCTCCCAAAGGGGAGCCGATCCCCCCTGGCCCTCCGGGGCCTCAGAAGCAAGGCACCCCAGCCCAGCTCTGCTGAGCTCGCGAGTCCTGCAGACGGGGACCCAGGTCCTATGCCATACGATTGCATCCTCCTGTGAGCTCACTTCAAATCCACTCTGTGGCCTGGGGCCAGTGACCTGAGTACCGTCACTGTTCCCCCTTACAGCCAGCCACAACTGAGGGTGGTCATGGAGACATCCAGAAGGACGAGTCAGGGTGGATGGCCGAAAGGCCCAGCTGTGGGGCTCCAGGGTTTCCGGGCAGGGCCACCGCTCACCCACACCCTCCAGAGGTACCTATGGGGGTCAGCGTGAGGTCACTGAGGCCCACGGAGCGTCTGTGCCCAGGGAGCTCCAGCCCAGCAGTGGCCACAGCCAGGTGGTCAGGGGACGACCAGGGGCTGGGGACCAGCTCCTCTCAGGCCTGATGGGGCTGGGGACCTGGGGGACCTGGGAGGCTACTGAAAGGGCATAGCGGGAGAGCCCATATGCCTGGCTAGGGGCAGGCTTGCCCTTCTCAGGCTGGTCCTGGGTGGGAGGTGGACCCAGGCTGCTGGGGCCAGTGTGGGCCGTGCTCTCTGTCCGGTGGGCTTCCATACCAGCCTGGAGCACCGCCTCCCCCCTGAGCTTCACATGACTCCCTGAGAGGAGCTGGTCCCTTTCCTCCACGGGGAAGCTTGTCCACTCCTCTGCCTGCCTCTGGGTCTCTGCCAGGTGCAGGGATGGAAGCAGACCTCCTGCTCAGCCAGCTCCGAGCACACAGCCTAGCATGGACCCACATCTTCCAGTCCCACCTGCCGTCTCGGCCTGGGGTCCCCTGACCCGAGGCTGAGGCGAGGATGGGGTCCTGGCGGCATACCCAGGGGACCCCAGGTGGCAAGAAGCAGCAGGGAGGAAGGAGAGTGTGCTGTCGAGCTGATCTCCCCCTCGGAGACCCTCCAGGGCATCCCTCAGGAGGAGGGCAGGGGGCTGGGGCACTGACCCCCCCATCCCCCGGGTTAGGGCTGCCCCAAAGCAGGGCTCTTGGTCCCCTTTTCTGGGCTGAGTGAGTGCTGAGGTTTTAGCAGAGGTCCAAAGCTCAGGAGCCAGGGAGCTGCAGGCATACAGACACACGTACACAGAGACACACAACTACACACACATGGACAGACAGACACACACATACAGAGACACACAAATACACACTCACACACACATGGACAGACAGACACACACATACAGAGACACACAAATACACACTCACACACACGGACAGACACACACACATACAGACACACAAGTATACATTCACACACACATGGACAGACACACACGGAGACACACAAGCATACATTCACACACACGGACAGACAAGACAAATACACACACAGACACAGAGACACACAAATACACACTCACACACACATGGACAGACAGACAGACACATACAGAGACACACAAATACACACTCACACACACATGGACAGACACACACACATACAGACACACAAGTATACATTCACACACACATGGACAGATAAACACACACATACACACAAACACAAACACACAAGCATACATTCACACACACAGACAAGACAAATACACACGCAGACACACAGACACACAGAGACACACAAATACACACTCACACACATATGGACAGACAGACATATACAGAGACACACAAATATACACTCACACAGACATGGACAGACACACACACATACAGACACACAGAGGCACACAAGTATACATTCATACACACACGGACAGACAAGACAAATACACACACAGACACACACACATACACACAGACACACAAATACACACTCACACACACATGGACAGACACACAGATACAGAGACACAGAGACACACAAATACACACACACACACGGACAGACACACAGAGACACACAAGTATACATTCACACACATGTGGACAGACAGACACACACACACATTCACACACAGACACACATACAAAGAGACACAAGTCTACATCCACACGCGCAAGCACACACACACACACATATAGGCACAATGCACACGTGTCTGACACGCACACAGACACAGATACACGCAGGCACACTGAGGCGCTGCCCGACACCATCCCTGACGGAGCGCCGGGCACGGAAGTCCTCACTCTTGCAAAGATGGAGGAGGCGGACGTCACACAGAGGACGCTTCCCCATCCAGCCCCCAGCCTGCCCCCCCAGCCTCCAGATCCCCTTTCCCCACAGTCCCCAGTGTGGATCCGCAGATCCGCAGTGCAGGACTCCCTCCTCTGGGTCCTGCCCGTGGTGAGGGCCGGGCCATGCAGGGGACACCAGGCCTTCCAGGAGGAGGCTCTGAAGACCCCCAGGGTAGCAGCTGTCTGGGGCCAAAGCCATCCTGGGGCTTCCCTGATAGCTCAGTGGTAAAGAATCCACCTGCCCACGCAGGGGACACAGGTTCAATCCCTGGTCCCGGAAGATCCCACTTGCCGCGGAGCAACTAAGCCTGTGTGCCTCGACACCTGAGTCTGTGCTCAAGGGCCCAGAGATGCAGCTACTGAGCCTGGGCACCCTAGAGCCCATACCCTGCAGCGAGAGAAGCCACAAGGAGAGACCCACACGCTGCCACTAGAGAAGAGCCCTGCTCGCTGCAACTAGAGAGAGGAAATCGCGCGCCGCAAGGAAGAGCCAGCACAGCCACAAGTAAATAAATGAGCAAATTATAGACATATATATTTTTCAAACCATACATGTATACCAGGACTGCCCTGGTGCTCAGATGGTAAAGCATTTGCCTGCAATGCGGGAGACCCGGGTTCAATCCCTGGGTCGGGAAGTTCTCCTGGAGAAGGAAATGGCAACCCACTCCAGAACTCTTGCCTGGAGAATCCCACGGACAGAGCGCAGAGCCAGACACAACTGAGCGACTTCACTTTCACCTTTCACTTTCATATTTTAAAAAGTCACCCTGTCTGGACAAGCAGGTGCAGGAAAGGAGATAATTGGCACAAACAAGTACCTAGGCATCACCCCCAGTACCCCAGGCCCAGCTTTAAGGACCGCCTCGAGGTTTCAGATGGGTCAGGACCAAACGGCACACTGGACAGTGCGGAGCCTGGCGAGGGCTGCGGAGCCCCACCGGCCGCCCTGGGTGCCGTGGGGACACTTCCCTGGTGTAGGCGTCAGCAGCAGGCTTGCCCCTCGCTCTCTTTTCCTATACGATCATCACAGAAACCCCTCATCCAGTACTTAATAAAACTGCTGGGGGGTGGGGTCCTGGGGCTGGAATTAAAGATTCCCCACTGGGCCTGAGGACTGAAACCTCGGGCAGAGCCAACTCCCGGCTATACACCGCCCTGGGGCTGCCTGGGACTCACGTGGGGCTGAGAGGGTTCCGAGTCACCCCGTCCGTATCCGAGGCTAAATCAAGGTTTGGGGGAGGGTTGGTGGCGGCACGAATGTTGTCTTCTCACCCACTAAGCATACAAAGGACGGTGTGCCTTGTGGCTCCATAAGTGGACACGCAAGGTCTTACACCAGCACCTGTGTGGGATGGATCAGTGTAAGGGGCAGGCGGGGGCAGGAATGGCAGACCTGGGTACAGCCCAGCCTCACCTCCAGCAGGCAGCGACCGTCAGGGGCGGGAGGGGGGGGGGTGGCAGACCTGGGTACAGCCCAGCCTCACCTCCAGCAGGCAGTGACCATCAGGGGCGGGGGCGGTGGGGGAAGACCTGGATACAGCCCAGCCTCTCCTCCAGCAGGCAGTGACCTGGAACTCCCAGCCATCCAGGTGTTTGTCCATCTGCCCTCTGCTCATAGCACCTGCCCCAGGGCTGGCTGGGACCTCAGGCAGAAAGGCTTGCATAGCAAGCAGCCCAGAGTCCCGCAAACCATAAGAGATCAATGCACAGCAGCTCAGCTCAGCTCAGTCGCTCAGGCTTGTCTGACTCTTTGTGACCCCACGGACTGCAGCACGCCAGGCCTCCCTGTCCATCACCGACTCCCGGAGTTTGCTCAAACTCATGTCCATCAAGTCGGTGATGCCATCCAGCCATCTCGTCTGTCGTCCCCTTCCCCTCCTGGCTTCACAACGGCCGCTGTCATTCGCAAGAACTCACAGCCTGGCACGGCCAGTTTCCTGGTTAATGGACACATACTTGACCTGGGGTGAGAGCTGCTCTAAGAGGATCGTTTTGTGAGAGCACCAGCCCGGCTGCCTGGGGGCTCTGGGTGGCTGGGTGAGCGCAGGGTGCTGCCCCCTGGTGGCGGGAGGTAGACACTGCCCAGCGGGGGCCTGTCGGCATGGGTACCCCTGCTCAGGTGTCCCCTCCAGCCCGCATCTGCCTGCTCGTCCTTGGGGTCCCAGCCTGAGGATCCTGCGGATCTGAGGTTTGGGATTTCTTACCCCTCAAGGTGGACTCAGTCCTCGGACCTCGTGCAGCTGCACAGGCCGGGTGCTTTGCAAACGGGACCAGTGCTCACAGAAGCCTGCAGAGCGAGGGCCATGGGCACGGCTCCTGCCGCCCAGTGAGTGGACTGAGGCCGGGGGAGGCGCCCGGCTGGCACGTGGACACAGCAAGAGGGACTCAGGACCCCCTGCGTGGCAGGACTCAGGGCCCTTAGACAGGGAGGGGGCGGCGTGGGCCAGACCTCGTCTCGTAAAGAACTCTTGGGATGAGCTATGAAGCCATGAAAAGGCCTGGAGGGGCCTCAGGTACTTGTTACTGAGTCACAGAAGCCGGTCTGGAAAGGCTACGAGCTGCACGACTGACCCCACGACTTCATCAAGGAAGGCAAGACCACGCAGTGAAAGAGCAGCGGGCGTCAGGGCCCGGGGGCGGGGAGGGATGAGCAGGCGGGGCTCGGGGGATTTCACGCGAAACAGTTCTGTGTGATCTCACGGTGGTAGGCATGCATCACTACGCTCTGCTGGGCTCCGGCGCTCACTCGTGTCTGACTCTCTGTGACCCTGTGAACTGTAGTGCGTGAAATTCTCCAGGCCAGAATACTGGAGTGGGTAGCCATGCCCTTCTCCAGGGGATCTTCCCAATCCAGGGACTGAACCCAGGTCTCCTGCACTGCAGACAGATTCTTTACCATCTGAGCCACTAGGGAAGCCCAAGAATACAGGAATGGGCAGCCTATCCATTCTCCAGGGGATCTTCCTGACCCAGGAATCGAACCGGAGTCTCCTGCATTACAGACGGATTCTTTACCAGTTGAGTGACCAGGGAAGCCCATCTATTATTATACGTTCATCCAAACCCAGAGAACACACACCACACACCACCAAGAGCAACAGCTGACGCAAACTGTGGGCTTTATATAATAACGAGTCAGAACTAGCTCACCCATCTCAACTAACGCAGCACGCACAGGTCACAGCAAGTGTGACGCGCAAGATGTGAACAGGAGAGACTGGGGACTTGGGGGAGAGTGTATATGGGAACCCCCTGCTTGCTGTTCAGCTTCCCTGTAAACTGGAAACTGCTCTAAGAAATAAAGCCTGTTTAAAAAAAATTGAGAGAAAGAGAGCGGGAACCACCACACTCCAGACCTAACCCCAAACCAGCAGGTTCATTTCGCTACAATTTCCAGACTGGCTCTAGCATTTGATTTAACAAGTCCCTAACTGTGATACTAACACGAAACAGAAAGTCAAGTGGTAAGGATCAATCCCACGGGGCTGTGACCACTGAATCCCCCCTGTGATAATGAAACCCCAGCACAGGGAAGCCTTGCGGGGAATAAGTGAGCAATTACCAGTAACATCAACACGGAACTCGCGCTCAAAGTGGAGGCACGTGGCTTCCCGGGTCTGACCCGGTGGTCGCTGTGACCCCTCTCTTGTGATCCCTCTGGGTACAATTCTGATCCACCAACCAGGTCCGAGTCCAGGAGGAGCCAGGCCAGGACAGCAGCTGGCAAGGCTGGGCTTGGGCCCACCCTGCAGGGGGCAGCTGTGTGACCTTGAGGGATGGCTGAGCTCCGAGAAGGCTCAGCGCTTGCATCTGTGATGTGGAGCCTGGTCTCAGGAGGCACCGTGCAGAATCAGGTGAAGTGGAGAGAGCTCGGAGGTGAAGACTGACAGGTGTGGCCGACCAACAGCTGCTGGCTGAGTTCTCCAGGGTCTCAGGGGGAACCAGTCACCGGGGTGGGGAGGGCAGAGGCTTTGGGAAGGGAGAAGGGGACCTGGAGCTCCTGGGGGCCATACCTTTGCTCACCCCAAAGCCTCATCAACAGCCTGTCCTGGCTTTGTCTTCCATCCAAATGGGATCCATCCAGACCCAGCACGGAAGCTTGCTGGAGCTCGACGCGGGGAGCAGTCCTGGCGGCTGAACCCCACAAGCGCTGCTGCCAAGGTTGATGTCAACCTCTCAGCTCATGTCCACCCCAGTGCGGGTCCCCCAGGACACTAGGCAACAGCATCCGGGGGCCTGTAGATTTCCCTTCCGGCTGGTGTACCCACCAAACGTTCGGTTCTCCGCTTCACTCCCTTAGCAGACCTGCCTGGGGGCAATCTCCCACTTTGTTCAGAGAAATTCACCAGCCTGGCCTCATTCAAGACTCGTGAGCAAACATGCCATGCGTTCCCATCACGGGACCTGGGAAGCTGCTGAGATGCCACCTGAATACGTGTCCACTGCCTCCTCTCTGTGGGATCCTTGCTTGTGCAGGACCATGGCGGGCTGGCCTCCTCCTGCCTCAGAGCATCTACCCTGACCCTTCAGTTCAGTTCAGTCGCTCAGTCGTGTCCAACTCTTTGCGACCCCATGGACTGCAGCACGCCAGGCCTCCCTGCCCATCACCAACCCCCGGAGCTCACTCAAATTCATGTCCATCGAGTCGGTGGTGCCATCCAACCGTCTCGTCCTCTGTTGTCTCCTCCCGCCTTCCATCTTCCCTGCATCTTTCCCTGACCCTGCTTGGCACCCTAACTGTGGAAAGCACCGCAGGTCACCGCGACGCCATGCTGGCAGCAGGGCTGCAGGGTGCTAAGTGTGAGCAACTCCTGACTCCAGCCAGCAAAGCTCTCCTCCCTGTTCACTGTTCATGCACCCACCCAACAAACGTCTGAGACCTGCTATGCGCCCAGGTCCCACAGGAGCAAAACAGACCCAGTCCCGGCCCTCACTTGACCCATACCACACACACCCCCATGGAAATGGCCTGTCACCCCCATTTTATAGGTGAAGATACGGAGGCTTCCCTGGTGGCTCAGACAGTAAAGAATCCACCTGCAATGTAGGAGACCTGGGTTCCATCCCTGGGTCGGGGTGAATGGCCACCCACTCCAGTATTCTGGCCTGGAGAATCCAAGGATAGAGGAGCCTGGTGGGTTACAGTCCATGAGGGGTGCAGAGTCGGACACCACTGATTGAGTACACACAGAGGTTCAGAGATGCCTGGGGACTTTCCCAAAGCCACGTGGCTGGATTAGGGACTCGGCCAGGGTCCCTGCTGCTCCAGTGTCCAATACCAGCATCCCCTTTGCCGCCTGCTGCTCTGCAAGTCCGTCATGCACTGGCTTGTTCACCAAACAGGAGCAGAGGAGCCGGTGGGCATTCAGGGAGGCGGATGTGCAAACTGGCCGGGCACAGGTGTGGCAGGTGGCAGGAGAGGGCACACGCAGGGCCCAGCGAGTGGGGGTGGGGGGCAGGTGCCCCTCTTGTTCCAGGGCCTCATCTCACCCCTCCCGCTCCAGACAGCAAAGCACACGGCGTTCTGCAGTCATCGGGGACTTTTTCAACTCTTTATGTCCACTCAATCCGCTCACCTTCAAAGCCTCTACATATGGTCCTGTCCCTTCCCCAAGGGTCCGGCTAACACTGGACCCCCGAGCAGGCACTGCTGGCTTGGCCAAGGACCAACAGCCCTTGTTCAGCTTATTTTCCAGCCTTTGCTCTCGGGGGTCAATCCACTTCGCTAACGGGACATGGAGTCCCTGCATCCTTGGGGAACCCGAGGGGAACCCATGCTCCATCAGCGAGAGGGTTCTGTAGCCCTCTCCATCTTGCTCTCTGTGTCATGCCAACAGCTGGCGTGGAGTCTCCACACTTTATAAGTCTGCTTTAACACTGAATAAGCTTTACACGACCGTGCATCACAGCCTCTCCTGGGGCTCTGATGCACCCAGAGCGGGTCCCAGCTGCTGAGTTCTCACCTCCCCTCTCTGGCTTTTCTAACGATGACAGTGAGCACAGAAGGACCGAGGGAGGCTACGGGGCCGTGGGCAGGTGCTGCGGGGAGGTGGACCTGTGTGCAGTCAGGGAGGGCTTCCAGGAGGAGGTGGCGCACGCTGCAAAGGCATCTTCAGGTCAGCAGCAAGCACACGTCACCACGCCCTCCTCCTGGGCCAGGGGCTCTGAGAAGCGCCACTCCCTGGGGCCGGGGACCAGTGCAGACAGAGCAAGGGGCTCCCGGCCAGGCCCAGCTGGGCGACGGCACTCACACCGGGCGGCCACCAGCATCCTGCAGCTGGCACAGCCTCCAGCACAGGGGCTGGTTTAGACCGGCTTTCTAAACAGGGAGTTGATGGCACAAAGACCTTAGGGCGTCTGTCTCCCCTGCCCTCAGGATACTCTTTACGGGCCGTCGGGTTCAGGAACAGGCCTGGGCCTCTCCTACTGTTATATGTTGGTAAATCAAAGCAAAGCGCCTGTAGTCACTCCCCATCTTAACCTCCTTAAGGGCTGGCTGCGAACAAAACCAGGAACCAGGACGCGGCTCTCTGATCCGGCCCGTCTCGCCAAGGCTGTGGGGCAGCCTGAGCCCAGTGAGCCGGCTGCAAGGGTCTCCGCACTGCCAGGCCTGAAGCCTCTGCAGACACGTCATGCATCCGTCCTCGGCGAAGCCACGGTGGTACCAGCTCCTCGCCGAGCTCCTGCTGGCACAGGGCCAAGGAAGACACGGTCCCCAACCCTGAGGAGCTTACACCCAAGGGCACGGAGGTGGAGACACACATGGAAACCCCTTGCAGGAAGCTCACCGCACTGATGCTGACCCCCGGGCATAGGAATGTTCATCCTGAGACCCGTCCCCAGGCCTGTGTCTATAATTTCACAAGTGAACGGCAGGGACCCGCTGGGGTGCCACCGCCGTGTGAAGCTGTGTATCCTCTTAGATTCCCAACAAGCATGGCCTCTGTGACCCCTCTGCAGCCCCCTGTCCTCAGCTTAGCCCAGGAACTGCCCTGCGGCCAGACAGCAGCTCCTGGAGGCCCGTGATGAGCGCCGCTCTGCCTGGGGTCTCAGGACTGGACCCGGGGCTTCAGCACAAGTGTCTGATCACGTGTCTGACTGGACACGTAAAGACGGCTGGACACCAGTCCCACATGCAGGCTCCTCTCCACACTTGGCTTTGACCCTCCTCCTGCTCAGCAGCGAGCTCTGAGACCCTCCCTGGGACCGGGGTGGACTTTTGCCGCTGCCCCGACCCAAGTCACAGTGCCGCAGACCTCTGCCCAGCTTCCTAGGTTGCCAAGTCCGGGAGCCCAGCGGCCAGGGTATGAGGAAGCCCAGACCACCCCGCACATCGCCCAGACTTGCGAGTCGGGGCGCCTCCAGAAATGCCAGTCCCCAGGGCTTGAGTCACCCCAGGCTTTCTTGCTTTCCAGCTGAAACCACAGATGCTGTGGAAGAGAGATGCAACACCCCCACGGAGCCCTTTCTGAATCTCTGCTCCTCGGAACCTGTGAGTGTCACAGAACACCTATCTGATGCCGTGAAGGTTTGGGTGGTTAGTTACCCAGCCTTGGAAAACCAGAACGCCACGCCAACCTCCAGCCCAGGCAGCCCCGCCCCACGTCTGTACAAGCCCCGCCCCCCACCCCTGCGCCTGCCCCGCCTGAGGTCTGCTCCGGGGACGGTAAGGTCACCTCCTCCACAGCCTAAGTCCCACAGGTGCTGGCCTTTTTGACCCAGGAAAGGAAGTGCCCACAGTCTGGTGTGACCTTGACTGGAGTCGTCACAACCACCTGGCAAGGTGGATATCATTACACGCATTTGGCAGAGCTAGAAACTGAGCTCAGGAAGGTCAATAACCAGCCCAAAGCCACACAGCCAGAAGGGGTGGAGCTAGAGTTCAAGCCCAGGCCTCCCTCTCTTCTGGTACTCTCAGTTCAGTCGCTCAGTCGTGTCCGACTCTTTTCGACCCCATGGACTGCAGCACGCCAGGCCTCCCTGTCCATCACCAACTCTCGGAGTTTACTCAAACTCATGTCCATCGAGTCGGTGATGCCATCCAACCATCTCATCCTCTGTCGTCCCCTTCTCTTCCTGCCCTCAATCTTTCCCAGCATCAGGCTCTTTTCCAGTGAGTCAGCTCTTCGCATCAGGCGGCCAAAGTATTGGAGTTTCAGCTTCAGCATCAGTCCTTCCAATATTCAGGGTTGATTTCCTTTAGGATGGACTGGTGTGATTTCTCTGCCCTAGGACGAGTTCATCACCTTCCGGGTCTGGTTCCAGAAACGGGCTCTGCCTGCTCCAAATTCAACCAGGGCCACCCTAGCCAGTTCCCACACAGATGGCACACCAAAATCCCCCAGGCGCCTGGGCCCAGCTGCTCAGCCAGGGAGATGCCAGGTTAGGACTACAGGCCAGCTGTCCTGGCCCCAGCGACCAAGGGCAGAACTCAGGCAGAGTTTAAGCGGAGAAACCCCAGATTCCTGCTTCATGCAGGGACCGCCCCACACACACACGATGACCCCCCAGCCCATGTGATGACCCCCACCCACATGACGACCCCACCCATGCGACGACCCCCCTGCCCACGAGACGGCCCCCCACCCACATGACCCCACCCATGCGAAGACCCCCCTGCCCACGAGATGGCCCCCCAGCCCACATGATGACCCCCACCCACACTACAACCCCCCGGTGCCTGGAAAGAGGAGCCTCCATGGATTCCCAGCCAGCGAGGATAACGGGAGGCCACACAAGGGAACCCATCCGTGTCAGATGGAACCGAATCCCCCTCACGTCGGAGTCCTGGCCCTCAGCTCCTCAGAACGTGACTGGGTCCTGGAGAGAGGCACGCAAGTTACAGCGAGGGCTCTCGGTCTGTCTCCAATACGACTGTGTCCTTATAAACAGGAAACTGGGGCAGAGACACACAGAGGTTCGAGGAGTGGAGACACAGGGAGGAGACGGCCATCCGCAGGCCAAGAAAGGCCCCGGTCCCCACAGACCTCAGAAGGAGCCCATGCCGGGGACAGGGTGATTTCAGGCCCCTGGCCTCCAGAGCCGTCTGAGAAGAAATGTCTGTGGGATTCGTTCCCGTGGCCCCCGGAAACCAACCCTCCCGGAGCGGGAAGCAGGGCTGGGGACTCGCCACTCCGCTGCCCCCGGAGCCTGTCTTCCTCTGCACGGAGGGATGGTCACGCTGCCCCAGGCCGGGCTTCTGCAGGCTGGCATGTGGTAGGGGCTTTGCAGGAGTGGTGTCTGCTGGCAGAGGCGTTCCCTTCGGAGGTAGAAGCGGGGAGAACACAGCAGTGAGCACCCCCACCCCTGGAAGCTCAGGCTGCCCACAGGGGGCGCCCACCGTCGGCTCCAGCTTCTGGCAGTTCACAGACTCCTGAAGCTTCAAGCAGCTGGTCCAGGCTCCCCGGCCACCCACGTCCCTGGAGGATGTTATTTCATCGCCGGAAGAGCTGCCCTTCCTGACCGGCAAGGCATCTAAGTATCTCACGGGTGGCATTCCGGAAGGTCAGGGCTTAGGTGGGCATCTGGGCCCATCCCCGCCCCAACACAGGGGAAAGCAGAGGGCAGGTCTGAGGCCAGGCTGGGGCCAGGGCTTGGGTCCCTGGACTCCCAGGCAGGGCCACGGCTTGTCCCTCATGTCACCTCGCGTGGGCCAGGCGGCCACCACTGGGACAGCCTGGGACCTCGTCTCGGTCTTCGGCATACGGCTCAGGCCCAGCACACAGCAGGTGCCCCATGAATATTTCTGACGAATGATGGGAAATGGGGGGATGCGTTTGGTGACTCAGAGCACAGAACGGCGCCCCACAGGGGTGAGAATTAATAGTCTGAGTGACAACATCAGCTTTCAGCTCCTGGGCCTGGACTATCGGCCAGACACGGCGCGGGGCAATTCCCACCAGTGACCCGGGGCACAGCCGGGAGTGGGCACACAGCACCACGGACACTGGAGCCCAGGCCTGCAGGACCCCAAGCCCCAGCTGTCAGCTCCCACCGGGCGGCTCTGTGCGTGCTGCGTGCGTGCTCAGCTGCTGCAGTCACATCTGACTCTGTGACCCCCGTGGACTGTGGCCCGCCAGGCTCCTCTGTCCACGGGATTCTCCAGGCGAGAATACTGGAGTGGGTTGCCATGCCCTCCTCCAGGGGATCTTCCCGACCCAGGGATCGAACTCACATCTGTCTGCATCTCCGGCATTGCAGGTGGATTCTTTACCCACTGGGCCACCTGGGAAGCCTGAGGGTCTGTGAGGGCTGTGCTAATCCTGCCAGGGACCCTCACTCTCCAGGCAGAGTCGGGGGGCACAGCCAGCTGGGGGGCTGGCTGACAGGCCTCTTGTGCATGTGGGCCCGCTCAGAGTCAGAAGCTGCCCCCTCTCCTGCCCAGGTCCCTGGAGATGGGGCAGCAGCCTTGGCCTGGAGACACCACCCGCCTGGCGGGGACCCAGCTGCCTCTCAGCTCACCATCAGCGAGTCTCAGTGGTCCAGAAGAGCCCTTGGCTTTGAACCCAGCAAGGATGGCGCGGGCGCCTGAGGTCACCACATCCCGCCCCCGCCTCTCCTCCTGACCCCTCTCCCAGGAGGACACTGTCCATTGTCCAGAGCCTGCTGCCGACCCATCACTTAAGGTCCAACCATCCTGTTCATTCTGCACATCAGGGAACATCCTCTCTTGACCATTCTGAGATGGACACACAGGTTCCAAGGACGGAAGCAGCTTCCAGGCCGGAACGAGAAGCCCTGTCTCTCTGGGTCTTGCTCTCCCCTCTGTGGCACGATGCGAGGGGCCGGGGGGAGAGCAGACAGCTGAGGGGTGGAGGGCAGGGAAGGGACCAGCTCTGGGGGAGGTGGGTCCACCTTGGACCTAACTCGCTGTGAGGCATCTTCCCGGGGTGCTCCAGCTTGGCAAACCTTCCTGTCCTCGGCTATTTTCATGGACTCAGCAACCTGAGGGCCGCAAGCTCACATCATTCATCAAAAGCATCTATTTCACCTGCCATTGGAGCCCAGCCCCATCTCCTGTGGTGGAAGGGCCCTCCTTCACTTGAGCCTGGAGTCCAGGCTCTCTGTGTCCTCCCGAGGGCCAGCAGCCCTTTCCTGGAGTCTGAAGACCCCAGCCTGACCCTCCTCCAGTGCCCGGCCTCATGGCTCCATACTTGCCCCCCAGATGCCTGTCTGGCAGACAAAGACCATCCTCCCCCAAGTCACGAAGCAGCTTCCCATGACTGAAGCATGCAAAACCCATAGCAACGTTCAATTTAAAATTCCTCCAACCTGCTCCTCGGGGCCACTGCCCCTCTGCCCACGGATGTGCATGGGATTCCAGACCCACAGGGAAGGCCAGCCCTACAACCCTCACGTTTTCTCCACAAAAGGTAGACCTTAAAAGCCTACTTAGTGATCTGTGTTGCTAAGGAAGGGGTCTCAGCTGGGGTCTGAAAATCTGAGCTGGACGATCCTTACCCAAGTCAGACACCCCGCCCACCGGCTTCGGTGCTGCCTGGTCCCTGGTGGGAGTCTGTGGACAGAGCAGGGAGGGATGGGTTGTCTAGTATCCGCTGGGTGGTCCTGCAGGAGCTCCAATCTCCTCTCTTTCCTTGGAGGGGCGGCCAGGGCTGGGGGAGGGTAGCAGGGACAGCAGCTGGCCTGCGACTTCCAAGGGCAGGCTCTGTCCCCAGCGGCCACCCAGAAATACCCACGACTCTCCTTTCTGCCTGGCTGTGGGCTCTGCACGCCAACTGGCTCGAGACGCACGATCACCTCCCACAGCAGCCGGGGAAACCGAGGCTCCGAGGCTCAGCAACTGGCTGAGATCCCACAGCTTGTAATCGGCAGGGGAGGGATTCGAGCCCACGTCTCTGTGTGACCAGCCTGGTCTTCCGTTTCTTCTGGCTTCCCCGCCCTCCCCACTTCCTTTAACCTTCTGCCCTTTCGCGTGTTCTCCACCTAACCCGCCGGTCCAAGGAGGGTGATGGCAGGGGAAGCGTGTCCTGTGTGTGTGTCTTGTAAGAACTGGGGGTCTGGTTGGTTGCATGTTCATAGACGTGCGCCCACCACCACGATCAACTTTAGAGTATTTCCATCCCTCTGAAAAGTAAAGCCTCTGCCTGCAATGAGGGAGACCCAGGTTTGATCCCTGGGTCAGGAAGGTCTCCTGGAGAAGGAAATGGCAACCCACTCCAGTACTCTTGCCTGAAAAAAACCCATGGATGGAGAAGCCTGGCGGGCCACAATCCATGGGGTCGCAGAGAGTCGGACACGACTGAGTGACTTCACTTTCACCCATCACCATCCCCGCCCCCACCCCCCGCAACCAATGACCTTTCCGTCTCTGTAACGGATCCGCCTACTCTGGACATTGCGTCTGGCTTCCTTTGCTCAGGTTAAGGCTTTCAAGGTTCATCCACGCTGTAGCAGGGGTCAGCGTGTTGTAACTCTTTTTGTCCAAATAATTGCCCGCTGCAGGAACACACCACCAGACTCCGGGGTGGTTTCCACCTTGTGGCTGTTACAGCTTCTGCTCTGGGCGCTCCAGCACAGGCTCTTTCGTGTGGACGGCCCCTTTCTTGCTGGTCACACGGTAACTCTGCGTCTAACCGTGCGAGGAACTGCCGGGCTGCTCCCCTAAGTGGCTGCATCACTTCACCCTCCCGCCAGCAGCTTCTCCACGTCCTCGTCAGCACCTGTCACCACTGGCCCTTCTCATCACGGTCACCCTAGTGGGCTTCCCAGGTGGCGCCGTGGTAAAGAGTCCATCGGCCAATGCAGGAGACGCAAGAGACACGGGTCCACTCCCTGGGTCGGGAAGACGGCAGGGACTGGAGGAGGAGGGCATGGCAACCCACTCCAGTCTTCCTGCCTGGAGAATCCCCTGGACAGAGGAGCCTGTTGGGCTGCAGCCCACGGGGTCGCAGAGTCAGACGCGACCGAGCGCGCACTTGCTCTGATGGGCGTGAGATGTGTCTCGCTGTGGCTTGGGTCTGCATCTCCTGATAGCCCCGATGCTGAACACCTTGTTCACGAGCTTGTTCACTACCTGTATACATTCTTTGGAAAAATGTCTATTCAGATCTTCTGTTCCTTGAATTTGGCTTTTCTGATTGAGTTATAAGAGCTTATATCTTCTAGACGGGCGTCCCAGGTGGCGCTAGTGGTAAAGAACCTGCCTGCCAGTGTGGGAGACGTAAGAAATGCGAGTTCCATGCCTGGGTCGGGAAGACCCCCGGAGGAGGGCATGGCTACCCACTCCAGTACTGTTGCCTAGAGAATCCCATGGACAGAGGCGCCTGGCAGGCGACAGTTCATAGGGCCGCAAAGAGTTGGACACGACTGAAGCGAGTCAGCATGCACACACACACATATTCTAGACACAAGCCCATCCTCTGATACATGATTGGCAGATACCGTCTCCTGTTCTGTGACTGGTGTTCCCATTTGCTTCTTAATGCTCCTTGCAGCGTAAGGCTGCTTCATTTTGAAGAAATAAATCCAACGTATCTATGTCTTCCTGCTGTGTACTTAGTGTCATTTCTAAGAAACCCCCAAGATCAAAAATCCTTATCCTGATATAATATTTTCTTCTAAAAGTTCTACTTCTTTAGCTTTTAGCTCTTCTTATAATTTTACATAAAGAGAGCCATGTCTCCCTCCCTGGACTTTTATCACAAGATGCCGTTTCTTTGTCTGTGAGTCAGGAACAACAGGGCTTATCTCACTGGGTTTGTGCAGTTTTTAATATCACAATTGTTTTGCCCATCGTCCGCTGAGAGCAGGGCGTGAAGGACACCAAGTTCTCAGCTGAGTGGAGAGACCCGCCCAGCCGCCGGCATGGAAATTCCATCTGAGAACTGAACATCGTCACATGGCTCAGCTCCTGGAATCCGCCGGTGTTTTCAGAACAATCCAGTACACACGGCAGGTCAGGGGATGTTATCTGACCCCCAGCCAGCGGGAGCTCTAAGGCCAGAGTGAGACCTCCACGTGGGGCTGTGTCCAGCCAGCCCGGGGAGGCAGGGGCACCCACAGCTACACATTTGGGGGGACAAACGTGGAGAATCTGCTAGGAGGGTTCAGGGCACCGTGGGTTCAGAGCACCATGGGAGGGAAGAACTGTAAACACCCCCATTTTACAGAGGGGGTCTGGAGCACCCCCCCACCCTGGAGCAAGACAGTGCCCAGATCCAGGCCCACAGTGGGGTCAGGCCAGAGGCAGGTCCGGCTTCAAACCTTTGCCGCCGCTCACCCGGCACCCCAGGGGCTGCTTCCTGCATAAACCCCCCTGAGCCTGCAGAATGCTGACAGGGACACGTGGACGAGGGGTCCCGGATCCCGCCTCTGGACAGACGCCACAGCTGGGACAGAGATTCTGGCTAAGGCAGGGTCTGCTGGGCACTGAGCCTCATGCCAGCGGCGCCCCGAGGACCAAGCTGGGAGCACTTCAGGATGGAGGCTGGACACTGGCCGGAGCCCCCCCCCGCCCCGCACACCTCGGCTCTCAGAGGCTCTCCCCGCTGCACCCCACCTCTCTGCTCCAGGGTCCAGGCTCGCTCCTCTGCGCACCTCCCCCCACACACACACACCCTCGTCTCCTCCTCCAGCCCCTCCCCCTGCCCCGGAGCTTTCTTCCTGTCATCTGCCATCCCCGCCACACGCCACCTCGTCCGAGGTGGGGTTGGAACGGATTGGAGCTCCTTAGCGTTTCTTTCTACCTTGATGGGCCCTGCTCTCCACATCAACAGCAGAAGGACCGAAGTCATGACGATATCTCTTAAGGCCGGTTTCCCGGCCTCAGGCCCAGCCGACACTCTGGGCTGGATCACGCTTCTGTGGGCCCACCCCGTGTGCCACGGCGTGGTGAGCGGCATCTCTGGTCTCAACACCCACCCCAGGGGCCTGTGGCACCCCCTCCTCAGCCAAGCTGAGACCATCAGAAGTGGCTCCAGGCAGGGCCAAACGCCCCCCACCCTCCCCCGGGAGCAAAGTCACCCTTGGTTGAAGACTGAGAATCTCTAGGAAAGAAGCAAAGGGCAGGGGCGGGGAGGCACAGAGGCTCAACCCAGAGTAGGGGCCCGACAGCAACGCCCGCAGCGATGAACCTGCCCAAACCCTCCCCTTCCCTGAGCCTCAGCTTCCTCATCTGTAAAATGGGTCACATCAAGAGTCCAGAGGAGAGTCGCCAAGGCCGGGCACGGAGCGGGCATGCGTCAGCTCCAGCCGCATCTGCCTTCATACATGGCAGAGCTCACGCTGCCTCCCCTCGGGTTGGACCCCGGGCTTCCTGGGGGGACTGGATGGAGGCTTCTGGTCAGAACAGAAGCCTTCCTCCTGGGCCGATGGTCAGAGCGGTAAGGGCACCGTGGGCCTTACCTGTCCCTCCTCCGGGCATCCCCATGGACTGTGATCTCCGCGACCCTAGCCGGCACCCGTGAGGCCACAGGCGGGCGGCAGCTGGCCGAGGGCTGGAGCCTCTGTGGCCAGCATGGCCCTCAGGGGACACGCCAGAGGGTCACGAGGCAGCTGCCGCCCTCATGCCCGAAGAGGGCCGGGCCGAGCCCTGCCCAAAACACTGAAATAGACTGCCACCCCACTCCAGAGACACACCTGTTCCTGGGTGTCCGGGAAAGCGGCTTTGCAAAGGCAGTGGGGGAGGGTCCCGGGAGAGCTGGGTCCGTCTGTGGCCCCACATGGCTCGCCCGCAAGCCCCCCCACCCAGCACCTCCCAGCCTGTGCCCGGGTCCTGGGGACCCAGCCCCACAGCTGCGGCCTCTGCAGTAGACATTGACTCTCCCCCAGTCTGCAGACCAGAAACCCCCAAAGGCTCTGGGGCGGTGGGGGGGGTGCTTCCCTTCACCGCCAGTTTCTGGGGGCTGCAGGCATCCTGGGCTAACGTCCACATCACTGCTATCTCGGCCCCCGAACTCACAGGGCTGGCTTTTCTCTGTACGTCTCTGCGTGTCCTTCTCTGTCTCTTATACAAGGACACCAGTCACTGGATTTAGGGTCCCCTCTCTTCCAGGAGGACCTCCTCTCCATTCTTACCCTGATTACCCTGCAGAGACCCTATTCCAAATAAGGTCGCACGCGAAGGTTCCGGGGGGACATGAATGTCGGGGCGACCTACTTAACCCACTCGCAGCCCCCGTGTGCCAGAGGGGAGGAGACTCAGGCTTGGGACACTCGGGGGGCCCCTAGGCATACAGGCAGCGTGAGAGACGCTGACTGCCTGGTCCCCTGGTGCCCCTGTGCGCCTGGGTGTCTCTCTGCGACACTTGGCGTTGAGCTCTCAGGGGCAGAAACGCCCTGTGAGCCATGAACCACACAAGCAGGAAGGCCCGCCTGGCCCCGAGCACGTGGCCCCTGAGACCCTGCAGGCGTTATCCTGGTTAATTGAGCGCGTGATGGCCTAGTGGCCGGGGGCCAGGATCCCACAGCGTGGAGGCTCGGTGGCCACGCCCTGGAGCACGGGTCGTATTTCCCAGTGCTCAGCTGCAGCAGCTCTGGGGGCGGGGCACACCAGCCCTCCACCAGCACCCAGCAGAAAACACCTCATCCGCTCGTCTCTGGAGAGTCAGAGGGGGTGCTGGCCGCTGGCGGGGACCTCCGGCCTGATCTGACATTCACTAACCACACTAGGTCTTCCCTGGGGGCTCACACGGTACAGAATCCGCCAGCAATGCAGGAGACCCAGGTTCGATCCCTGGGTCAGGAAGATCCTCTGGGGGAGGGCATGGCAACCCACTCCAGTGTTCTTGCCTGGAGAATCCCATGGACAGAGGAGCCTGGCGGGCTACGGTCTGTGGAATTGCAAAGTGTCAGACATGACTGAGCGGCTAACACTATCACGACTAATGGCACTGGTCTGAACCTCTCCGCCCGGTGGACGGTGGGTGGTAAGCACAGGGCTGCAGGCAGCATCACACCAGGCCCCCGGGTCCCACCAGTGGGTACGGATGACACGTCCCAGGGAGAGAATGACAGCCCCGCGTGCTTACAGAGGAGGAGAGCTTCTCTCCACTCATCTATTCTGCAGCTTCTATGCCTTGCAGTCTATGCCCAGTTCGGGGCCGAAATGACCACCGTGTTGGCGACGGCGACAAAGACAGCAGCCCCCGCTGAGCCCCCAGCCAGCCTCGCGCCGCAGGGACCGTCACATCCTTGCTTCCCCCATGAGGACACCGAGGCAGAGACGGGAGCTGGGGCAGCTCTCGTGAACAAGAGAGACTCGCAGGCTCTGAGTCTGAGAGTCAGACGGGAGAAGAGGGGCAATATGGCGACTGGTTCCTGACCCGGGGTATCACAGGGGGCAGTGGGCACTCCCGGCAGGGCTTAAGGGGATGCCCCAGTGGAGAAAACCCAGGGAGACTCAGAGCCCAAGGGGTGGTGAGCTGCTCAACTCCGGGACGGAGGCTGGGGAGGGAAGACAGCGAGCTGATGTTCCCGGCAGGACGGTGCCCTAGGCTACGTGAGGCTCTGCTGGGATGGGAAGGCGGGCAGGGGCCGGGGCAACAGACCTTCCATCAAAAACCCTGGGTTGGTCTCACCCTGAGAACGAGGGAGGCTGGGGTCTGCCCAGGCACTCGAAAGAGAATCATCGTAGGAGCCGCCGCGGGTACCGTCCACCCACAGGGCAGGCACCGCTCCGGCCCAGACTCAGCGTGGCTCAAGGGCCCCTCGGAAGGACCGCCTCCCTCTCCCATGCATCCCAGCGAAGATGGCTTGGACATGAACCCCAAGCCCGCTGCTTCCTGGGGAGAGCGCCCAGCAGAAGCCAGCTGTCTTGCCTTCTGGCCTCACCTCCCCAGGGCTGGTGGCTCCCTCACCAGGGTCATCCCCCCGGGCCTGATGCCTCCTGTCCATTTGGGCTGGGGGGAGCAAGACCTCTGTGCATGGCATGAGCGGCCACAATACTGCCAGAAGGACCTCCCAGGAGATGGGAACTGTAGGCTGGGGGCTCCTTGGCCCCTGGGGCAGAAATCCGCCCCTGGCCTGGTTCAGCTGGCCTGCTGGTGTTTGCTGACCACGCTAGGTCTTCCCTGGGCTCCATGCCTCTCCAGGTATCTGCCTGACTGACCCTCAGCTTCGGGCACCTTCCCCGCCCACCCTGCCCGGCCTGCACCAGGGCCCCCATGGAGGCCAGCACACCACCCCCAACCCCAGGCCATGACCCACCGACTGCAGTGGCTGCCAGGGCCGTGGGAGACTGCCCTTGGCTTGTGGGAACACTACCCCGCCCCACAGAGGTTCCAGGGCTCCGGGGACCCATGGCCTCCTCTCCCATGGGTTCACGTGGTGTCCCAGGACCAGGGGTGGCAGGGGGCGGTGCCTGGGCCCTGCCCGTGGGAGACTGCCCTTGGCTTGTGGGAACACCTACCCTGCCCACAGAGGTTCCAGGGCTCCAGGGACCCACGGCCTCCTCTCCCATGGGCTCACGCGGTTTCCCAGGACCAGGGGTGGCGGGGGCGGTGCCTGGGCCCTGCCCCTCTTCCGCGTCTGTTCTGGGGGGAGGGGGCAGGAGGGGCAACACGAGGCAGCACCCACGGGGAGGACGGGCTGTGGCCGCCCAGCCTCATCGTGGGAGATTCCTGCCCCGCGGTCTCTCCAAAGTCCCCGTGCGCGCTCAAGGCGGAGGACCAGGACCCTAAGCTAACGGTGGATGTGAGCCTAAGCTAACGGTGGATGTGAGCCTAGGCTAACGGTGGATGTGCACATCTCCCCCGGGATGGCGACCAGCTGGGGCTGTAGGGGAGCAGTCCCTTCTCCCCTGCCCCAGACCCCGCAGGATGAGCCCCCATCTATCCCTCTAAGGATGCAGGGTGAGGGGTGAGGTGGGACGTTGTCCCTTCCCCACCCGGAACCTTCCAGACTGATTCTCAGGGAGGGTTACAGAGAGGCAGAGCTGCGCCCTGAAAACCCACGAACGGCTGCGTCCAGGGCACTTGGCACCGGGCTCTGTGCTGCCGGCGGGCAGTTTCCACATGGTTCTAGCGTCAGCGCACAGAGACGCGCCCACCCGGCAGCGGCCCCACGCGCACACTGCAGATGGGCCGGGCCCGGGCCCCCTTGCTCCCACCCCCTCACCAGGGTCCCCAGTCGGGGGGAGAGAGCTCTTCCGGCCCCGTGGCTTGGTGTCTGCTCCCGCGCCTGGCTTGGTCGCCGCACGCACACAAGAGGAAGTGACCGCCTGTGGGTTCAGGCGTCACACACCTCCCTCTGCCCTTCCTGCACAGAGCACATCCCCTAGGCCAGCCCGATGGTCCCAGGAGGAAGATGGAGAGGGGACAGGGCCAGACCCCTGGGAGCCCGGACTGGTCAGCTGAGCTCTGGCCAGCCCGCAGGCCCCAAGCCAGGATAACCAATTGACTTAGCCTCTGAGCTTCGGGGTTGTTCGTCCCACAGCATACTAGCTTCTTGAGACCTGCACGAATGGGTGAAACAACAGTCCTGGAAGCTGGAAGTCCAAACTCGGTACCACAGGGTTGGAATGCAGGTGTCTGCTGGGCAGGGCTCCCTCGGGGCCCGAGGGGAGGATCCTTCCCGCCTCTTCCAGCTCCTAGTGGCAGCGGGCATCCTTGGCTCACGGTGGCATCACCTCATCTCCGCCCGCCCTGCTGCTCCCGGCCCCTTCTCCTCTGTGAGTCTGTCTGTAGCCTCCCTCTGCCCCTCTGAGAATCACTGTGATGCATTTAGGACTCACACAGATAATCCAGGATGATCTCCCCAGTGCAGCAGCCTTACCTTAATCCCATCTGCAAAACCCCCGTTTTTTTCAAATACTCACAGGTCCTAAGATGAGGACATGAAATATTGGGGGTGGGGGAGCGTTTTTCAGCCTGCCACACGCGGCAATCATTTATACGATATCTGAATACATAACAGATTTTTTTTTCCACCCAACAATGCTTCGCCCTATTACTTGGGATGTGCTCTGCTATTTTCCTTTCTTTTTCTAGACTGGGTCTGCTCTTTTTCTATTCAATTCAACCTCTTACGTAACAAAGGCTGCTGTGACCCACTAAACTGATTTCACACCCACAAATGGGTCGCCATCTGCAGTGGAGAAAGTTCTATTCTGACTTCTATGCCTGTACCCCTGCCAGAGTGGGGCGATCAGGCAAAAATGACAGTGATTTAAAGAAAAGAGAGAAACACGCTCTTCCTGGCCTCAGAGGGTGGGCGGGACTGCAGGAGCCTGGAAGGACCGCCACATGTGAGGGCGTGACCCAGGCCACCCTGCCCCGTGCACAGCCCTCCATCTGCGGCCCCAGCAGGCTGGCTCCAGCCAGAAAGGCAAGGGGGAAGGTGGCCAGGTGGCTTTGGTGGCCCCACTTGCGTCCCCGAGCCCCTGACTGGCCTCCTCCCTGCACACTCCCGTTCCACATTCCAGAATAATTCTTCACCCTTACCAGCCCCACTCTGCGTCCAACCATCCCTGAGCCTCCCCGAGTCATGCCCACTCCCACCTTCATTGCCGAATGCTGCTTAAAAAGACGAGAAACAAACGAAATCAAGGGCTTGAAAACTATGGGTACTGGTTTTCCAGGTGAGTTTAAGGCAATGAAAACGCTGGTGCCTTCTCAGGGGCATAAAAATGGATTTCCAAAGGGCTCTGAGACATCGTCCAGGCCCTCCAGCCGGGCCCCTCCTGAGCACTCAGCCCCCAGAGCTATCGGAGTGCTGGACACCTCCACCTGGAAGTCCTCCGGGAGCCTCACGGTTGGAAAAGAGAATGCCTCACCGCGGCCACCCTCCCTCGCCCCCTCCCCGCCCTCCAACAGGGCCACGCATCATACACCAACACCCCCGCCCAGCTGACTGCCCTTGTGCAACTCGGGCAGCCCGTGTCTGCAGCCGGCTCCATCTCTCGGCCACTGTGTGACCTGGGCCCATCGGCTTCACCTCTCTGGGCCTCAGTCTCCCGTCTGTATAATGCGGGTGTCTGCCCATCGGGCTGCAGAAAGACTGAACGAGATGATACACGTGAAAGTGCCGGGCGCCTCACGTGGCACGTGATGGGCACTTGGTGAGCGGCATCTCTCGGTCCCAATTCCTAACTGTGTGAGTTTGGCTGGAACAAACGGCCACACACTGAGTGGCTTAAATATCAGAACTCTATTCTCTCACGGTCTGGGGGCCGGAAGTCCTGAATCAGGGTGTCAGCAGGGCCGTAGTCCCTCGGGAACCCCCAGGGGAGAGCCCTTCCTCGCTGCTCCTGACACGGGTCGCGGGCGATGCTTGGCGCGGAGCGGCAGCCCTTCGGCCTCTGCCTCTGCGGTCCCGGGGCCCTCCTCCCGTGTCTCCACGTCCGTGTCTCTCTTCCTCGTTTCGTCAGGATGCCCTACTCCACGTGACCTCATCTCAGCTAGCTACATCTGCAACAACCCTATTTCCAAATAAGGTCACATTCACAGGGACCAGAGTCGGGACTTCAGCACCGCTCTTCGGGGACACAACTCAACCCAGAACACAGACCTGCCTGTCGTCACCAACACTGTCTGTGGTCTCGGAGCAGCGCATGCCACACGTCGGCATTGCCCTTAGGCTTTCTCCATCCTTCCTCGGGCTGCCCCTTCTCTAGGTTCCTCCCAGCCACCCGCTTTCTCACCTGCTTGAGACTCTGCCCCATCTCTCCTCCCTGCCAGGCCGACCTCCGGGTCCCCAGCACAGAGCATCATCTCTGGGGCGGGGGGCTCAGGAGGCCTCCCAGACCAAGATCGAACTCTGCGTCCCAGACGCCAGCCTGGCTGGACCACGTCCTTACAGTCCACTCTTCTCGCCCGCATCCACATCTGGGGAGCAGAGCTCAAAAGGGGCCACACCTCGGCCCGCCACCCCCCACAGCATCCGCACCACTGTCTATGACATGGATGCCCCTGAGACAGCAAGTCCAAGGTCCCCAAAGGCAACAGAGAGCAGGGACCCCCAAGGTACCAGCTAGGAGGTGGCTGCAGTGGGACAAGCCCGGACGCCCAAGGGTTGAGCGAGTCAGACGCTGTCTGGTCTGCATCACAGGGGAGCGGATGCCCTGAGCAGGGTGTTCTGTCGGTGAAGGCGGGTTGGCTGTCAGCTCGGAAGCCCCCACCAGGAGCTAGCAGGCTGGCAGGGTGACGAACACAGTCAGGGAAGCAAACGAATGCGCAGGCTCATCCTGCGATCAGCGTGTAACGGGGGGGAAACGCAGGCGCAGAGCCAGTGGCTGCCGCAGGGTTTGGGGATCAGGGGACCTCTCTCGAAGGAGGAGAGGATGCTAAAGCTGACTTCAAAGGCCAAGAGAAAACTTAAGAGCAGGTGGATGGGTCCAGCGGAGGAGTAAGCAAGTGGGAAGGCGTCTGAGATAAGGAAGATGCTGCCCAGAGGCCCAAAGGAGGCCCTGCAGGACGGGATGGGGAGAGGGTCTCAGCGACCCCTCGAGCCTGGCAAGCAAGGAAATTGCCGGTGAGGACGATCGGAGGTGATCTCGTCTCTGCCTCCCCACTCAGAGACGCCCCTCCTCGGCCCACGCAGCCTTCCCTGCCCAGCAACACACCTAGACGCAGCCCCCCGCGCCCCTGCCCTGCCCCCTATCCCCAACACACACACACCCCCGCTCCTGGGCCCCACCACCCGATCTCAGAAGGAGAGCGATTCCTCATCCCAGTCGGATAGAGCTCAGGGCACACGCCCATCCCCCTGCTGGGGCAACACAGACAGACAAGCAGCCCCGCAGAGAACCCAGAGAACCAGCGAAGGAGGGAGCAGCAGGCTCACCGAGACGCAAATGGCCCGACGCCAGAGCAACGCCCTCGGCGCCCGGGGGCAGGGGAAAGCAGGGGGGCCCTCTCCCCATCCGCTGGCGAATCTGAGCAGACAGACAGTGCCCCGTGCTGGGCCAGGAGGGGACGGGGACAAGGGACTCGCATGTCCTTTGGGCAAAGATGTGACCTGGACCGCCTCCGGGGACAGTGGTTTGGCAGACAGACGACATTCCCATTTACCATTCCGCTTCTGGGTAGACGTATAACTTCCACTCACAGGTTTATCCGCGCACAGGTGCAAAGCCACGTGTGCAGTTCTCACCCCGACTGGATGCGCTCGGGCTGTGCTAAAATCCTGAAAGCACGCGGGACCAACGGCCCTGCGTGCTCCTGTGCGGGGAGCAGCCGCACAGCAGCCTCTCGCCAGAAACGCTCAGCCTGACTCCCATCACCAAGGAACAGAGACCCACGCAGATCGGGCAGGGGGCGACCCACAGGGAGACGGGTCTGGACTCTCTAAGGGTTGGTGGCATGAAAGAAAAACGAAAGAAAACAAGTGGGAAGAACATCCCAGAATAAAGGCGACCACAGACAGAGGCCTGTGAGCGGCTGTGGTGTCGACCCCAGCCTGACCTCTGGAGGAGAGATGGTAGGCAAACATCTGCAAAGGGGCCCTGTCGGCGGGGTGGGGGGGGGGTGGACAGGAAACGGGGATTTTCTGGGGCGGATATTTGGGTACAGACATGTGCTAAGGCCTGCTTGTTATAATGCAACTAACTTTCAAATGGTTCGGAAGAGAGAGACAGAGAGATGGATAGAGCGAAATGTAGCAAAATGTTCATAGTCGATGCATCCAGATGCAAAGGTATCACAAGGGATTCATTGCACGGAGTCCCCCCTCCACCCCCGGCCCCTGCCCCGACCAACAACTTCTTCATATGCTTCAGTTCAGTTCAGTCGTGTCCAACTCTTTGTGACCCCATGAATCGCAGCACGCCAGGCCTCCCTGTCCATCACCAACTCCAGGAATTCACTCAGACTCACGTCCATCGAGTCCGTGATGCCATCCAGCCATCTCATCCTCTGTCATCCCCTTCTCCTCCTGCCCCCAATGCCTCCCAGCATCAAAGTCTTTTCCAATAAGTCAACTCTTCGCATGAGGTGGCCAAAGTACTGGAGTTTCAGCTTTAGGATCATTCCTTCCAAAGAAATCCCAGGGCTCATCTCCTTTAGAATGGACTGGTTGGATCTCCTTGCAGTCCAAGGGGCTCTCAAGAGTCTTCTCCAACACCACACTTCAAAAGCATCAATTCTTCGGCGCCCAGCCTTCTTCACAGTCCAACTCTCACATCCATACATGACCACTAGAAAAACCATAGCCTTGACTAGACGGACCTTAGTCGGCAAAGTAATGTCTCTGCTTTTGAATATGCTATCTAGGTTGGTCATAACTTTTCTTCCAAGGAGTAAGCGTCTTTTAATTTCATGGTTGCAATCACCATCTGCAGTGGTTTTGGAGCCCAAAATAATGAAGTCTGACACTGTTTCCACTGTTTCCCCATCTATTTCCCATGAAGTGATGGGACTGGATGCCATGATCTTCGTTTTCTGAATGTTGACCTTTAAGCCAACTTTTCACTCTCTTTCACTTTCATCAAGAGGCTTTTTAGTTCCTCTTCACTTTCTGCCATAAGGGTGGTGTCATCTGCATATCTGAGGTTATTGATATTTCTCCCAGCATATGCTTAAAACTTTTCAAAAGATAGATCTGGGAGAGAAACTGATGAAGAAGGCAGAATCCCCCCAGGAACAGGATAGACCATGACTGGCTAACTTTACCCTCATGGATCCTGGAAAAATACTGCAGTGACAGAGACAAACCTGGGGCTCACAACACCTGGCTCTGGGCTCAGGGACCCCTCCGCCCTCCGGCGCTCACCTGTAGCCAGAGTCGGCAAGTGTGTGGCTTGCACACACACACACCCCCATGGCCGGCATCTGTGGCAGGCGTGGGTAGTCCATCACCGGTTCTTTGCCTCTGAGTGATTCAGTCTCCATCCTGTGAGCTCCTAAGGGCGGGACGTATATCCTAGCTGCATCTTGCATGGCCCAGCCCAGGACAGGGAGGTGAGTGGACCCTCTCAGTGTCTGATAAATGAATCAGTAGCTGAGAGAACGGACAAAGGCACATGGGCGACCAGATGCTCCACGGAGAAGGTGAGGGTGTGGGTTCTGAATGTGGAAACCCACCCCCCACCCAGCGCCCTGGCACCGTGCCCAGATGCTGGCATGGTGGGAAGTCCTTTCACCCGGCTGGCCTCAGTCTCCCCATCTACACCGGGGACAGGAGGAGTGCACACTTCACTGGACAGTGGGGAGGGACCAGTGTAGCCCCACATGTCCAGGACCCTGCCCTGGCCTGCTTGGGGTAGGACCACAGGGCCACCTGCCCCAGAGCTGCAGCTGTAAAACCCCAAAGCGTGTATTTATACACCCGTTATCATAACAGCATCACTCACAACAGCCGAAGGGGCAAGCCACCCCGGCGTCCACAGTCACATGGAAGGACAAACTGTGGGCTCTTCATGCGATGGAATATTATTCAGCTTCAAGAGGAGGAAGCTGACACAGGCTACCACATGGATGAGCCCTGAGGACGCTCTGCTCAGCGAGACAGGCCAGTCACAGAAGCACAGATATCACAGGGCCCCAATGACTTGGGGCGCCTGGAGCAGATGGAATCCTGGAGGCAGAAAGCAGAGTGGTGCTCGAGAGGAGCGGGGCTGGGGGGTGGGGGGCTGGTGTGTCGTGGGGTCAGAGTTTCAGTTTCACAAGCGGAAAAGCGGTCAGGAGGTGCTGGCGGTGATGGCCACACAAGCACCTGCATCAGATACCACAGAGCTCACACTTCACGACGCTCAGGAGGGCGAGCGTTACGTTGTGTTTACTTTACCCCAACCTAATTTGCCCGGCGCCTAGGGCAGCGAAACTTCATAGCAGTGGGGTGCTGGAGGGGTGGAGCTCCGGCTGAGACAGGGGAGGAGGGGGCTTTACCCACTGACCCCACCAGCTCTGCTTTGTGGGCTGGGGTCCCTCACCCACTGAGCCCACCGGGTCCGCTTTGTGGGTCAGGGGTCCCTCACCCACTGAGCCCACCAGGTCCGCTTTGTGGGTCAGGGGTCCCTCACCCACTGAGCCCACCGGGTCTGCTTTGTGGACTGGGGTCTCTCACCACTGAGCCCACCGGGTCTGCTTTGTGGACTGGGGTCTCTAACCCACTGAGTCCACCGGGTCTGCCTTGTGGGTCAGGGGTCCCTCACCCACTGAGCCCACCGGGTCTGCTTTGTGGACTGGGGTCTCTAACCCACTGAGTCCACCGGGTCTGCCTTGTGGGTCAGGGGTCCCTCACCCACTGAGCCCACCAGGTCCGCTTTGTGGGTCAGGGGTCCCTCACCCACTGAGCCCACCAGGTCCGCTTTGTGGGTCAGGGGTCCCTCACCCACTGAGCCCACCGGGTCTGCTTTGTGGACTGGGGTCTCTAACCCACTAAGCCCACCGGGTCTGCCTTGCGGGTCAGGGGTCTCTCACCCACTGAGCCCACCGGGTCTGCCTTGTGGCCTGGGGTCACTCACCCTCTAGACCAGCATCTCTGCACCTCTAGACCACGGGGTGGGCTGCGGGGAGGTACAGCCATGCCCCTGTGAATCATGTCCTCGGGACTAAGGGAAGCAGAGGAAGGAAGACGCAGGACGCTTTTCCATCAGCGTGGCTAAATTTATCCCTTGCTAACCGGGCGGTGTCCTGCGCTGTGGCCTTGGGTCCAGCTGCAGCTTTCCTCAGCAAGGCCGGGTTCCCGCTCAGGCTCCAGGGAGGTGAGGCTGCCCTGCTGGACAGGGATGCTTCCTGGGTCCTGGGAGCTGTGGCTTGGGGTCCCCTACCCTGACACTCAGGCATTTAGGCTCCAGAGGGTTTGGGACCCCTGGTCTGCACAGGTACCCATGGGCTCCCAGGATTCTGAGCCGGGGGACAGGAGGGAGGCAGGTAGAAAGGGCTCAGACTCACCCGGACAGCACCTGCATCAGTGGGGACGAGACCAGGAGCAGGACAGAATGAAGGGGCCTGCAGGACGCCTGCTGCTCTGGCGGGCTGGGGGAAGAGGCAGGGAAGGAAGGCTCCCCAGAAGGGGGCCAGCCTGGGTAAAGACGGTGTGGACATGGGGCAGCCCACGTGGGGAAACCTCCAAGGTCTCAGCCTGGCTGCCAGACAGCGTGCAGGGAGGTGAGGGCAGGCTCTTCTGCCAAGACGAGCAGTCGGGTCTGTGCAAGGTGGACCCAGAGGGCCCCCGATGAGACCCCCAAGGGGGAGACAAACACCCCTTGACGATGGCAAAGTCACATGGCCACCGGGAAAATGGCAAGATGGCACCTCAAGAAATGAAGGAGAGGTACCTCTCAGCCAGCAATGCCGCTCTGGGACGCGCCCCAAGGAAAGGAAAGCAGGGACCTGAGTGGATGCGGCTCACCTGTGTTCACAGCAGCATCGCTGCCAACAGTCAGGAGGCGGAAGCAGCCAGGTCTCCAGGAAGGATGGAAGGATGAACAGAGCGGTCCATCCACACAGTGGAATAGGGTCCGGTTAACAAAAAGGGCAGGGCATTCCGACACCCGCTGCCACATGAGGAACCTGGAGGACGCTATGCTCAGGGGGACAAGCCAGTCACAGAAGGACAAGCTCTGAGGCTCACCTGCATTTCTGCGAGGTCCCAGCAGCTGCCAGATCCACAGGGGCAGAAAGCAGAAATGCGGGTGCCAAGGGCAAGGGGACGGGAGGGGCGGAGGGCAGGCGACGAGGAGTTGCTTCGTGGGGACCGTTAGCTGAGAAAGATGGAAAAGGTCCGGAGACGGATGGTGGTAAAGGTCTCACAGCAACGTGAATGGACTTAGCCCCTCTAACGGCGCGAGCAAAAACAGCTAACGTGACGTGCTTTAGATTACGTGTCTTTTACCACAATATGAGACACGTTAATGCAGAAAACGCTGTACTTAGTGCTGGATAAAGAACGTGGCCAAACCAGAGAAAACCCATAGAGTCACAGGCAGCCGCTGAGAAGCGACTGTAGGAGAGCATGTCCTATTCGGGGGCACTTCCTGGGGGGCGTCAGGAGAGGTGTGCAGGACGTGGCCCGAGGCTTCAGAGGGAAGAGCCAGCCGTGGGGCCGGGGTGGCGGGGTGGGGGGGGCCGCGTCACAGACTGCTCCCTCTTCAATCCCATTCTTACAAAAATGAACGTCTGATTCATTGCACAATTAATGATAATAAAACAGACTCCAAGAAACTTAATGAGAGCAAGACCCCTAAAACAGGTCACGTCCCCCTATTTGGGACTTACCAGGTGGCGCCAACAGTCAAGAATCTGCCTGTTGATGCTGGAGGCACAACAGATGTGGGTTCGATCCCTGGGTTGGGAAGATCCCCTGGAGTAGGAAATGGCAACCCACTCCAGGATTCTTGCCTGGGACATCCCGTGGACAGAGGAGCCTGGCGGGCTACAGTCCATGGGCTCACAAAGAGCTGGACGTGACTGAGTGCGCATGCACCCTGTTTAAGGTCCCTGGTAGCAGAGGATGGCACCCAGAAATATGTGGGGTGAAGGCAAGTGCCAGGGGCCATTCAAAAGGGAGATGCCTGGGGTCCCGCCTACCGGTTTGGAGGGTCAGCTGCGAGGAACTCTGAAGGATGAGCAGACTCTGGATCACAGCCCAGGAGACCTGGGTGTGTGAGCAGGGTCTTCTCAAGCCTCTTTTCTCATTAAAATTGACGGCATTAGTCAGAATGGCTGTGATCCAAAAGTCTACAAGCAATAAATGCTGGAGAGGGTGTGGAGAAAAGGGAACCCTCTTACACTGTTGGCGGGAATGCAAACTAGTCCAGCCACTATGGAGAACAGTGTGGAGATTTCTTAAAAAACTGGAAATAGAACTGCCTTATGACCCAAGCAATCCCACTGCTGGGCATACACACCGAGGAAACCAGAAGTGAAAGAGACATGTGTACCCCAATGTTCATCGCAGCACTGTTTATAATAGCCAGGACATGGAAGCAACCTAGATGTCCATCAGCAGATGAATGGATAAGAAAGCTGTGATACATATACACAATGGAGTATTACTCAGCCATTAAAAAGAATACATTTGAATCAGTTCTAATGAGGTAGATGAAACTGGAGCCTATTATACAGAGTGAAGCAAGCCAGAAAGAAAAACACCAATACAGTATACTAACGCATATATATGGAATTTAGAAAGATGGTAATGATGACCCTGTATGCAAGACAGCAAAAGAGACACAGATGTGTAGAGCGGACTTTTGGACTCTGTGGGAGAGGGCGAGGGTGGGATGATTTGGGAGAATGGCATTGGAACACGTATATTATCATGTGTGAAACAGATCGCCAGTCCAGGTTCGATGCATGAGACAGGGTGCTCGGGGCTGGTGCACTGGGATGACCCAGAGGGATGGGATGGGGAGGGAGGTGGGGGGGCGGTGGTCAGGATAGGGAACACATGTACACCCATGGCTGATTATGGCAAAACCCACGACAATACTGTAAAGTAATTAGCCTCCAATTAAAATAAATTAATTAATTTACAACAAAAAACTCAACGGCACTGCCTGCTTCCCTGTGGACACGCCTCCTACAAGGTCAGGTACCTGATCTGCGGCTCTCACTGTCTTCACACCCCCTTCTCCTGTGACCCGGGAGGCCTGGATGAAAACAGACAGCCCTGGGCTCAAATTGCGGCTTTGCCTTGTCCAGCTGCGATCTCGGCCACCCCTCGCGCCCAACCCCAAAAGCCCTAAGCAGTTCTGAAGAGTCTAACCAGGTCACAGGTACCTGAGTGCTCAGAGAAGTAACGGACCAAGCGAAGGCGAGCTGGAATCCTACGGCTTTTATAAGACCTGGGAAGACCCACAGGTCTGGGCCCCAGACGTGGCCGGCAATTACCAGAGGCCCCGTCCCTCCTCGGCAAGACCACGGCCCAGGGGGCCTCTCTCAGACCCTGCCCTGCAATTGGCCTGCAATTCATTTTCCTCTCGTAGCAGCTCGCGGGCACCCAGGGAAATGGCCTTTGTCGAATAGTGATAGGACCTGGGCCTATTTGCTCAAGCAGAGCCAAGTCAATGGGATCTGAATATTTCTGCTTCCAGAGATGAGGGGAGGCTGGACCCGGCTGGGCCTGATGTTCCGAACAGACCTGGATGCAGGTTTGAGCACGGCAGGTCCACAGGTGAGGGTGACCCCAGGTCCCAGGTAAAAGGAGGGCTGTGGCAAGGCACTGGCTTGCCAGGCAGTCTGGGGATGCATCCTGAACTTCCTTTTGCCCACGTGCCTGGGAACAAGACTCCCAAACTTCCCAACTAGCAGCCTGCGTGTTGAGTGGGTTGGTTGCCCCGGGCAGAGAATGATCCCAGCAGGAGGCGATAAAAATACCCGACCGTTGGACACCGCTGTCCTGATGCTGGCCAGTTGGCCAGTGACATTCCCCCCCACCCGCCACTCTGACCCGGAGCCGCAGATCACCGGCCTGGTGCCGATCCTCTGCAGACTGCTGCGGCCTGGAGCGGCAGCTGGAGCCGTGGGAAATACAACGTTCTATTCCTGGCGTGACCCTCTTTCCCAGAACTGGGGCAGGGAGGGGGCCCTGGCCTCCAAACTAGGGGCCATGCCTGGACCCCCAGTGGTCTCCCTGCACACCCGCCCCCCACCAAGCCCCCCCAGGACAGGGTCAGCGTTCCTGTTTCAGCTTGCCGGGCCCCTAAGCCCTCTGCAAGGACGTGGGCCTGGTGTGGCCCTCGATGAGTCCGAGCTCTTGGGGAGGATGAGGCACCAAGGAAAACGGATGCCCCAGGCACCCGTGTCCCCTCCGCGCCCCTCCCCCCCACTCAGAGTGACCCATCTTCCCCAATCCTGGCCACACCTGCACTGGGGCTTTAACCTCCCCCTGCCCCCATTCACAGATAAACATGCTGAGATTCCTTGACGCCCCCACCCCTGCCCTGGCTCAGCCTGCAGTCATGGGGGCGGGTGGGGGTGGGTCTAGCAGACCCCCAGGAGCCTATGGTCTCCACACTCCCTCCCTGTCCCCTCTCTGGATGCCTCAGCCCCCTGTAGCCACATCATCACCGAACACTTCTGCCGGTGAGGTGCTGTACAAGGTACCGTGAGGGCAGACGGGGAATCACGGTGTCTGAGAGGCAGATGGCACCTTACCCAGGGCCTAGCGTGGGGCAGAGGCGTGAATGAAACCCCTCACACACGCCCTACATGCTCACCTCTGCCCTTCTACGGCTTTGTCTGACTCCTATGTGGTGGGCCATCACCTCCTTCAGGAAGTCTGCCAGGATTTCTCTTTCACGGCAGGTTGGTTCCCTGCCCTCTGTCCACTCCCCAACAGCCTCCTAGGGGAGTGCTTTTTCTCATGGTGTGTCTTCCCCACACACTGTCCGCCTTTCTCACCAGGCTGGAAGATTTTGTAGGGAAGAACTCCCTCAAGGTCACGTTCTACCCCAGGCCAAGGGCTCCACATGCTCAAATGAAACCACCTCCTCACCCCTACCCCCAGGGATGCTGGGTTGACTGTTGCCTGTCCATGAGACCCAGGGAGGTGGGAAGGGTCTCCTGTGAAAGAGGAGTGTTCTTTCCTGTGTTGGTCGCCCCGGGGAAGGGGCAGGTCCTCATGGAGGAGATAGGAACGTTGGTGGGGGGAATTCAGGGAGCCACCTCCTCCCTGAAGACTGCTTTAAGGGGTTCCCAGGAGACAGGCTGAGGCCCTGCTGTCCCTCCATCACCCCTTCCAGAGCAGAGCCCTGCTGAGGTCTCCTGGAGGCTGCAGGGGTGCCTGGGAGTGAGGGGGGAGGGTATCGGGGGGCGAGCAGGCCCCTGTGCGAGGAGTGGGCAGGAATTACCCGCAGGGCCCCAGTCTCCAGCGAGATGTCCTCACCGAGGTGCTGATCCTGGAGGTGGCAGGCCGTACCTTGAGAGAGGGATCGTTTCTCTGCAAGTCCCTTTCAGAAGGCTGCCCCGCCCCCACCGGTCACCCCACTCTGCCGCCCCCTCCACAGGTGATGACATCATCCTGTCCCATGATGCCCCGGGCCAGTGGGAGGAGCTGGAGAGAGCAGGCAGGCCCCTAGTTTACAAGGTGAGATGTGGAGGAGAATCACAGATGCACAGAGGCGCTTGGAGCAGGGCTTCTGCTGGGCTCGGGGAGCCGGCTGACCCACATTTCTATGAGAGAGAGGACGCAGTTCAGCAGAACCCGGGATCCGGAGGAGCTCCCACTGCCAGCCGGGTCCCTGGAGCGGGTTTCTCAAGGTCACTTGGCCTCTGTGTGCCCACCACAGCGAGTTTCTCAAGGTCACTTGGCCTCTGTGTGCCCACCTGTAAAATGGGCAGTCACGGAGACCACTCCTGCAGCGTCGGAAGGACCCGAGCAGGGATGCTGTGTGGGGCGTTATGATGATCATTACCACCATTCTCTGCCGCCAGTGATGCCAGAGCCCTCGGAAACATGTGACCACAGTCCTCAGATCAGAAGACCCAGTAGGGGAGACATGTGCCCCCTGGGGGGAGGGGCATGGGGGTGCTCCCAGCTTGGAGCACCTCCCCGCTCACCAGCTGTGTGACCATGGGTCCTGCCTCCCGTCTTAGCCCAGTTGCCGTCCCCACACATCTGAAAATCGGGAGCAAGAATCCCTGCCCCGCCAGGCTCTGTGGCATTCCAGACGGGGCCTGGATGACCTCTCCACCCGCCCGCAGGGACCAGATGCCCCACAAATGGCAGACACTGAGCTCCATTAGACAAATCAATTGCTCCCGTGGGCTCAGCTCCGCCACCAGCTGGGGGCTGGGGTGCCCGAGGTTGCCAGCACACACCCAGGTTATATTTAGCTCTCCGCTGGAGCCCTGCCAGGGCCGGGCAAGTTCTGCAGGGGACGCCGAATTTCAGACCAGCCCCCAACTCCTCATCGGCCACTGTGAAACCTGCTCCAGAGCCCACAGAAACTGCTCTCTTGCTTCTAACAGTAGATGACGTTATCCCAAGAGTACACACACACACACACACAAATCCCTGCATCATGTCGGTGCCACTCAAAGGCCTGGAGCCACATGAGAGTCCACCTCCCAAAAATAGAGAAAGAACGCCGTCTGGTCCCTGGAGCAGGAGCCGGCTGGTGCCAGGGGGTCAGACAGCTGCTCTCCACTCAAGCCTCTTGAGACCAACACTGAGCACAAGCCTACCCCCCACCCACCCCCTTAAAATGAAGAAGCTGGGAAAATAAAACAGCCAAGCATCAGAAGAAAAAAAAGAAGGCAGAGTTGCCCATAACTCTTGCATTTCAGTGTATTTTCTGCCTGCTTTGTAGACGACACTGTGTATAAAATTGCAGACCCCATATTCTTCATCACCAGTGCAGACACACGCCTTGTACTCCTCCTTGACAATCATATTAACGACTGCATAACACTTCATCTTTTATCACCAGTTCCGAGCGTGGTCTAGGAACCCTGGGGTCCCCAGGATGCAAGCAGGGCGCCGGCCAGGTCCAAGCCGTGTTCATAGTAAGACCGAGATGTTATTTTCCTCCAACGTTCCCTCTCCCTCCCAAATGTACGCTGGAGTTTGCCCGAGGCCCTATAACACGTGGCATCACCACTGACAGAACACAGACAGGACACAGGCTCCCGCCGCCGCCTATGAAGCCAGACGATAATGGGGTTTGCACAGCTGTAAAGCAAGGCCAGTCTGTCTCCTGAAGACACTCATAGTTAACACACAACGGGCTATTTTCCTTATTCAATGAATTAAATATGCTTAAAATTCTCCATTTTAACGTCTAATACACTTGTTGTTCAGTCAGTCGTGTCCGACCTTTTATGACCCCACCAGGCTCCTCTGTGCGTGGGATTTCCCAGCAAGAATACTGGAGTGGGCTGCCATTTTCTTCTCCGGGGGGATCATCCCGATCCAGGGATCGAACCCGCATTTCCTGAATTGGCAGGCAGATTCTTTACCACTGAGCCACAAGGGAAGCCCTGTCTGATACACTGCTGCTGCTGCTGCTGCTGCTAAGTCGCTTCAGTCGTGTCCGACTCTGCGAGACCCCATAGACGGCAGCCCACCAGGCTCCCCCGTCCCTGGGATTCTCCAGGCAAGAACACTGGAGTGGGTTGCCATTTCCTTCTCCAGTGCATGAAAGTGAAAAGTGAAAGTGAAGTCCCTCAGTCATATTCGACTCTTAGTGACCCCATGGACTGCAGCCCTCCAGGCTCCTCCACCCATGGGATTTTCCAGGCAAGAGGACTGGAGTGGGGTGCCACTGCCTTCTCCGGTCTAATACACCAAATATCGATAAATACAATGCACTTAAACAAAAGCTCTTTGGGGTCCCCAGTAATTTTGAGTGAAGGGGTCCTAAGCCCTCAAAGCTGGGGAACAGCTGCTGGATACAGGCAGACAGACGGACGGTAATTTCCTGACTCAGCATCTGGCTGGACACTCACCCTGCAGAGCCTGTGACCCCTGCAGTTTTTAGGCACCAATCATATCTGTGCTTCAGAACCCTTCTTCAGAAGATTCCAGAGAGCCACCGCCTTCTACTGAAGGCATGAACGTATTTACGGCTCAATGGATCTCACCTAGCTGCTCCAAGAGACCGCACACACCCACAGTCAGAGGCCCCTGAGGCCACCAGCTCTGGGGACCGTGGGATGTTTACGTTCGACTACTTGAGACGTACAATTTTTATCCTCTGAGAGGTCTTTTCTCTAACCCTCGGATCTTCTACAGACCCCTCAAGGAGGGAAAAAAACAGGTTTCAGTCTCAGAAACAGAATGTTCGAGAAGCTGCCCGGGAAAGCCAAATGATGCCCCCCAACAATATACTTGGGTACTCATCCCTAGGACCTGTGGGGGTGACATCATATGGCTAAAAAATGAGGTGGTTGGTCTCTGCAGATGGGATACAGGTAAGTACCCTGGGATGGGAGGGTCACCCTGGGTTATGGGCCCCAAGTGCACCCGCCAGTATCCTCAGAGACAGAGGCGGAGGGAGACCGGCCCACACACTCGGACAGGGCGGCGGGTGATCTGAAGGTGCTGGAGACGCTGGCCTGGAGGTGTGGGTGACGCGGCCACAAGCCAGGGAGTGCCGGCAGCTGAGGAGAGACGGGCAGGGGACTCCCCCAGCACCTCTGGAGGAGGCCCCGCCCCGCCGAGACTTGGCTTCAGCCCAGTGACGCGGATTTTGGACTCCAGGCCTCCAGAACTGGGAGAGAATACTTCCTGCTGTTTTAGCCCCTGAGGTTTACAGAGCTTCACACCAGCAGCCCCCTTCCCATTGGATGCCCCAGTATCGTGGACTGCCTCCCCCCTCTGTCAGCCCTGTTCCCTGGGCACCAGCTCCTGGAACCCTGGGCACCAGCTCCTAGAAAACCCTGCCCTAGGCTGCAGGGTGTCCCCCAAAGGGGCCCGCTTAGGGGCTCGGTGTGTGCACTGTTGCCGGCGATTTTAATTCCTCTCAGCTCCTTTTCAGAGGCCGTCAGCTGGCGGGGTGCTCAGAGAAGGAATCTGGGGGGTCAGGTCAGGGGGTGGGGGCTGACGGAAGAAGGCGAGGCGGCCGGGCAAGGGCAGAACAAAGCTCTCATGCGGCAGGTGCAGGGTGGGGCCAGGGGGGGTGCGGTCCAGGCTCTGCCGGAGGGGAAAGAGTGAGGCGGGGTGACGACAGGGCCTGGCAGGAAAGAGAGGTCCAGCGACGCTGAGGTCTGGCAGGGACCCCTGCCCAAGGGAAGCCAGAGGCGGCCCTGGGGAGCCCTGGCAGGGCCACCCGTGGTCCTCAGCAGGCGGACCTGCCCTGTGGTCACGCTCCGCGTGTGCCCCAGGTCCGGGCCACACCCCATGCCCGTCAGAGGCAGCCAGGGAGGCGCCTGGCTGGACGCTGGGCTTCTGCACACAGATCACATTTCCTGATTTCCGAGGCACATCAGGGGTGTGTTCAAGGGAACCGGTGCCTGTAGCCCTGAACCCCATGGCTACGCTTCAAACGCTTGGCAGAAGCGGCCAGGCTCAGAGCTGGAGGAGAACGGTGGGATGCGGGCAGCCGGTGAGAAGCGTGTCACGGGGTCGGCATGGCCACGGCCAGAGCAGCAGCAGGAAGGTGCCGTCCAGGTCCTGGCCCGGCCTGACGGCCCCCTTGATGCCTGGCCTGACATCCTGTGCTGGGCTCACAGCCCCTGCCCAGCCCAATGGCCCCCTCGCTGCCTGGTCCGGCCCTTCCTGGGTGACTGGCTAGCTCCGGCCACCCTGGACCGTCCGCTGATCCTCCTGACCTCTGCCCCTGCGTCTGCTGGCCACCTCTCCCACATGAGTGCCCGGGTCCAGCTCAGCCTTGCTGCCCCGCGTCCCCGCACTCCGGGGGTGTTGGACTGCACTCTCCCAGTGACACTGCCCCTTACAAGTGCTCAGTAGACCCCCTCGAAGGCAGAGGCAGCCTGAGGGGTAGGCGGTGGCACTGAGTCACGCGGTGGCTCCAGAAGCCCTTCAGTTTACAGACTGAGGCCGCCCTTCCCGCGTCCTCAAAGCCAGCCGCGCCACATCCCGTCTCCTCTCCGACCTCTGCGTCTGCCATCGCCTCCCCTCTTCTCTGACCCTCCTGCCTCCTCCCTCGCAGGCTCCTCGAGACAGCACGGGCCCCCCTGGAACCCCCCAACTGCGAGATCTCTTTAATCCCATCCTCAAGGTCCCTTTTGCCATGTGCGTAACATATCCAGCCTGTCTGGGGATGAGGCCAGGGGCGTCCGCGGGGGCCATTACTCAGAGATGAAGCAACTCAGAGAGGGGCAGTGTCCACCTGCAGGCCACACAGCAGCTAGGAGCAGGCACACGGCCTCTCCTGAGCCCCCGGCTCCAGGTCCTGTCCACTGGTCCTGAGGATGGAGGCAAGGGTCTTGGGCGTTCTGGGTTCTGGGAGGAGGAATTCCAGCATCAGGGCGTGGGGAGGGAGAGAGAAGGTGGCAGGAGAAAACACACCCGTTTGGGGGAATCACTGGTGAGGACAGAGCTCTGAGCGGTCAGTTCAGTCGCTCAGTCGTGTCCGACTCTTTGTGACCCCCTGGACCACAGCACGCCAGGCCTCCCTGTCAAGCATCGCCGACTCCCGGAGTTTACTCACACTCTCGTCCATCACGCCGGTGATGCCATCCAACCATCTCCTCCTCTGTCGTCCCCTTCTCCTCCTGCCTTCAATCTTTTCCAGCATCAGGGTCCTTTCAAATGTGCACAGTAGGTGCTCAATAAACCAAGTGAACAGGCATTCTAGGACCGCCTTGAGCCCTCGAGGGGCTGCCGATGGCAGGCATCAGAGGTTCCCCCGACAGGACTGAGGCTGGGAACAGCGGTGGCCCCAAAAGGCTGACGCTGGGCCGTATCCGGACCCGTGGGCCCTCTGGGGCACAGCGGCTGTGTGGTGATACCCGCCCTCACCCCGCCTCAGGGCTCCCCTGCATGGCTGCGGACAGTCACACCTTGCAGTGTGTGTGTGTGTTTGGGGGGGCGGTCACGATCCCAGGACCAGCCACCCCCCACCCCCAGTCCAGGACAACAAAGGCCCCAGGGTCTCACTGGTTCTTAGGAGCGTTCTGCACGGTCCCCGAGCAGGACTGAACCCCCACAGCCTGCAATGGCCACCCACCCATCCGAATGCCCCACGGCTCCCCGCCTCCACGCCCCAGCCCTCCCCCTTCTGCTTCCTGGGACCACCTCCCAGGTAAACCCCCTGCAGCCTCAGCCTTGTCACTCAGAACACAAAGGTGGGGGTGGGCCCCCGGGAGCATTTGACAGTCTGGTCGCCAAACTGACATGGGGGGGCCACGGGGTGGTCCTTATAATTCTTCCTTCTTGGAACTTCACGCCCAACTGCAGCACTAACCAGGGCCTTGGCGATGCCATTTTCCAGCAAGATCCTGGGGCCCCTGATGTCCAAGCAGAAGCAGGAGGTCAGAGCAGCAGGTCAGAGAGGCCTGACCATGAGTCCTCAACCAGGATGAGGGCAAACAGACGCGGAGTGGGGGCTGGGGGGGCTGGGCATGAAGCGGGGACCTGAGCTCCATCCATTGTCCATCCTCCACTGGAGGCTGTTCACGGAGCCCTGACTCAAGGCAGCCTTTGAGGATTCGGGAGGGGGATCCATCCACTCGGCTCAGCCCGGCGGGTGTGCACGGCGGGGCCACTGGGAGCTGGCTGGAGTCAGGTGGCCGGATCTCTCCAACCCCTCATTCTGTGCGTGAAGAAACCCAAACCCCAGGCCATCCCAGTGTGCCCACTTTGTGCAGGGGGCCGGGTGGAGCCCCTGCGCGCGTGCTGAGGACAGCCTCGCAGGACTGAGTTGGGGCCGACGCCCAAAACGCCACTCAGAACCCAGGAGCAGGCGGCTCTCCAGGGACTGGGCTTCTCCTGACCCCGGCACCGGGCAGGGAGTGTAAAACAGCATCCGGTGGGCTGGGCAGGGCAGGCAAGAGAACCAGCAACAGAGACAGAGGAGTGAACCGGCTGGCCACGCTAGCTGATGCCACAGCGGACCTTGCAGGCTTTGCCTTGAGCCCTGGGACAGCTGTAACAACAAAAACCCCACCCCAGGCCCCTGGCCCCACAGCCCATTACCTCCAAGTGAGAGGCGGGGAAACCGAGGCAAAGAGCAGTTGTGCAACCTGGTGGCTGGGACCCTAGCAGGTGGCAGTTGGGACTGGCACTCAGGTGTTCTGACCCCAAAGCCCTCAAGGCATCAAGCAAGACCACCTCCCTTGTTGCTTAGATATCTCCAGCCAAGGCAACATGGCACACAAAATCCCCTATTACATCACTTTGCAACAGAATTGGTTCAGCCTGGGTCTGGCTCCCCACTAGCCTGGAAGCCCCCCGTCCCCGCCCAGGGTAGGAGACGCTGGCAGGGGTCAGAGCACATCTCTCCCTCCCTAGGCCGTCCCCTGAACTCGGACTCAGCTGCTCTGCTGGCTCGGATACCAGGCAGATGTCCTCAGAGATGGCTTCCCTGGCAGGCTGCGGAGAAAGGCCCTTAACCAACAGGTCCCCTCAGCATGAAGGGCAACATGCTTCCTGCCGTGAAACCGTCAGATGAGGTCCACGTGGCCCAGAAGGGTGATCCGAGACTTCACGGCTCACACGGCGTGTTTCTCTGAACCGATGATGGCTAAGCCTCAAACCCAGACCATCTCCCCGCTGCAGTGGGGGGCGGGGGCGGGGGCGGGGGGCAGGAGGTCAGAAGAAAGCAGGTCACACCCCTGAGAATGGGGGTGGCCTTTGTTTTTTCAGACTGGTACACTGAGGCCCAGAGAGAGAAGTCAGCTGGCCCAAGGTCACACAGAGGTCCGGCAGGTGGGCCCAAGAGTCTGGGGAGCTCAGACATTAACGGGACGGTTGATGCCGGCGGGGCTGGAGCTGGAGAAGCCTGGGACGGCCGTGAATGCTTCCTCCATCAGGAGCGGTCAGCTCCAGAAGACCCCAAGTGCCCGGCAGAGGGGACAGCAAGGGCCAGGGGTCGAGGTTACAGGGAGGCATGTGACCCTCTCCTGGTCTGAGCAGTCCATCCCCAGGTGGATCCCTGGGGCCGAGCCACGACCCTGGACAGGAGCGCACTGGAGAGGCAGGGCCCGTCCTCAGGAGCAGACAGGGCTGGGCTGGGGCTGGCCCTGCCTTCCCAGCCACGCCGGCAGGTGCCACACCTTGGAACGAGGCCAGGCTCCTCGGCTCAGGTGAGGACATCGGCTGTGACTCCCCGCCCCATGCTGTCACCAGAAAGCGTCATCGTGAGGCCCCCAGGGGATCAAGCCTCATGCACCCCAAACACTCAGCCACACGCCACGAGGTCACCAACGCAGCCCCTAATGATGCAGGGGGACAGACAGACGGCGCCCACACCCCCACCCCCGGCTGGACACACCAGGATTCGGATCCAGCTCTCATTCACCAGTGGTGGGGTGTGGTGCCCGACGCCCTCCTGGGCGTCCACCTCCCCATCTATGGGCGGGGACACCCCAGCGATCCTGAGAAGCCCTGAGAAGCCCTCGGCAGAGCAGGGCCTGAGCGGGGGCCCCATGAGCCACAGCACCCTGGCACTGAAGCAGGGTGCTGCCTGACACCCTAGAGACAGTGGCGACGGAAACATCCCCGGGTAAACAAACACGCGGCACTCGGGTTGCTCTGCCTGTGTCTGAGCGGCCAGAGGCAGCCCGGCGGGTTGGCGCCCGCTGACTAGGGCCCATGGCAGCTCTCGAGACCACACGATCACCAGGAAACATGAGCTGCCATCTGAACACCAACCCGAGTTTTCCTGTCCCAACTATTTTATCTGTTTCTCCAACCTCTCCAGCAGCCATGAAATTAAAAAACGCTTCCTCCTTGGAAAAAAAGTTATGATCAACCTAGACAATTAAAAAAGCAGAGACATTACTTTGCCAACAAAGGTCCATCTATTCAAAGCTATGGTTTTTCCAGTAGTCATGTATGGATGTGAGAGTTGGACTACAGAGAAAGCTGAGTGCCAAAGAATTGATGCTTTTGAGCTGTGGTGTTGGAGAAGATTCTTGAGAGTCCCTTGGATTGCAAGGAGATCCAGTCAGTCCATCCTAAAGGAGATCAGTCCTGAATATACATTGGAAGGACCGATGCTGAAGCTGAAACTCCAATACTTTGGCCACCTGATGAGAAGAACTGACTCATTGGAAAAGACCCTGATGCTGGGAAAGATTGAAGGCAGGAGGAGAAGGGGACGACAGAGGATGAGATGGTTGGGTGGCATCACCGACTCGATGGACATGAGTTTGAGTAAGCTCCAGGAGTTGGTGATGGACAGGGAGGCCTGGCGTGCTGCAGTCCATGGGGTCGCAAAAGGCTGGACATGACTGAGTGACTGAACTGAACTGAACTGAGCCTCTCCTGCATACCAGGCACTTTGGACCCTCGGTCCCTATGGAGATCCCAGAAGAGGTAGCATCAGAGGCTCAGAGAGGTCCGAGGATCCTGTGCTAGCAGGCGGCAGAGCTGGAATCTGAGCCCAAGGAAGAGCCCGTGTCTGCAGCGCAGGGGCCTTCTGACCTGGGGACCAGAGTCGGGCATCCAAACAGCTCAGGGTCCTGACAGCTGGCCTGGCCCTGAGGCCCACCAGCAGGACAGACCCCTCCCAGAGGCTCCACGCCACCCTGCCAGCTCCGTGCACCACCAGACTTGCCGACTCCCTCGTGCCGGCTCACAGCTCTCCCACAAGACAGCTGACACTCTGGAGGGTCAGGGTGTCTGACTGGTGACTTGTCCAGAGTGTGGGTCACACTCCCTTTGCTGAGACAGTGAGACTGGGCTTTCTAAGAGTTCACCCAAGTCAGGACTTGGGTCCAGAGAACATGCCGACTGCCCCCAAATCACTTCTTAGGACAGAAACCAGAAAGAATTGAAGTATCTCAGGTGGTGGGTTAGGAAGTAGCCACGGATGCGAAGGACCAACAGTCTGGAGATGAGGATTCCCAGGCTGTCCAAGAGCTGCCGGTTCGGGGCAATGACCATCCTCCTTAGACGAATTTCAGATGAATTTCTGAGTCAGGCCAATTTGCCTTCAGCTACACCTAAGTCAGATGGTGTCCCCCGTGGAAACTGGGCGCTTGTGTTAAGATCCATGCGCTGCCAACTGGGAGACCTCCATTCGAGCAAAGAAGCGGCCCCTGCAGATGGGGTCACCCAACCTGACACCGAGTCATGGGTTTTGGAAGCAGCTCGCGCCGGAACCAACGCCTGGAATCAACGCCCTCTTGTTTCAGATTCCTCATTGCAAAAGGTAAGCGCACACAATGAAAACAAAACTGGGGAAGGTGACAGGAAGCGTAAGGATGCCGGCGGGGGGAGCACTAGCTCTTTCGCCTCCTCCAACAGAGGGGTCGCCGTGGACGGCACGACAACTTCCTTCTGGCCTGCCCCGAGCTGCTTCGTAGCGCGGAGATCGCATGGGACGCACCATTTTGTCCTCGGCTGTTTTCTAAAGGAAGCTTTTCTTAGGCACTTCCTCCTAACGTGAGAAACTCGTCACGCAGGTAACGAGGACGTTCTCACCACCCGCCTCCCCCAGGAGGGCACGGTTCAGGGAGACACGAAGCTGCTTGCTCTGGTCCACAGCTGCCCTGGGCCTGGGGCAGCACCGGGCACACAGTAGGGCTTAGGAAACATCTGTTGACCGGAGGAAGGACCCACGGCCATGGCCCGTCACTCCCCACCACATACACGCAGCAGGTTTCTGACTTTCTGCCGCTGTTAGGGATGCCGTGGTGAACGTCTCTGCGGTGACGGCAGAGCCCCGCCTTGGATCAGAAATGTGTTTCTCTGTTTCAGAGGCCGCAGAGGACTGGGGCTCCGGCTCTGCGTCTACCGCACACTCTCCTGGCCCCGGGACGGCCACCTTTCCTTCTGCGGGGCTCGGTTCCCCTCCATGCGGGTGGGTGGCTAGGACTGGAGCATCCCCCAGGCCTCTTCCAGCTCCGCGTTCCTGACCCATCAGCCACGGGAAAAGAAGACGGCTGAGCTGCCACCCAGCTTTCCACCTGGGCCTGCCCTCCCCTTCTGGGCTGAGCTGCATCCCTCCCGCAAATCCATAATCCAGTATGACCGGTGTCCTTTTAGGAAGAGAGAAGGACACAGACCCACACAGAGGGAAGGCCACCTGAGGACGCAGGGAGGTAATGGCCACTTGCAAGATGAGGCGAGAGGCCGCAAGAAATCAGCCCTGACCACACCTCCGTCTCAGACCTCCAGCCTCCAGAAGCGTGAGAAGACACATGTCTGTTGCTTAAGCTGCACGGTCAGTGGGCCCTTTGTTACGGCAGCCCTGGCAGACTAATGCAACCCCCCCACCATGAAACTCACCTGGGAGAATCCTGCCCACCAGACTTGTAGCCACCTGGGCAGGACACACAGGCGCCAAGAAAGCACAGACCTGGTACCCAGAGGTGGCAGAGTTGGTTCTGGAGCCCATCTGGGCTCAGGCTCGTCCCTCTGCCTCACCTTGCCCTGCCCCCCGTGACTGCATGGACTGGGACGCTAGGAGACCACCACCAGGCTCACCGTCGTCTTCTGGGCCTCACCTGGGCTCTGGGACAACGCCAGCCTTCCCTGGGGAGGGCCGTCAGGGGACGTGCCCTTGTGGACGAGGGAAGCCCCTGACCTGCCAGACGTGCACAGTGGCCAGGCGTGAGAGCCCAGGTGTGCGCCAGCGGTGCACACAGAGCCGAAGGGGCTCCCTCCATACGGCGGGGAAAGCGGGCCACGGGTGGCTGAACAGAACGCAGCTCGCGTGCGCGACCAGGCTTATCTGACGCAGAATGCCAGCTCCTCCCGCCTCATCATCCTGCTTCCTCATCTCCCCGAACACTTCAAGCGAATGCGCAGAAAAGCAAGTAGGCACGGGGTCTTGAGGCCACACCAGAGCCCTCTCAAAGGTGCCCTGAGTTATCAGACTGAAAGAAGGCACGCCCGCAGCCTGCACAGCATAAAGGACAGGGGAGCCTCCCACCCGGGGCCATGGTTCAGGTCCCCCTAGGCGCTGACCGTCGGCTGGTCTGGGCCGCTGGAGACTGGACCACGTGCTCCCAGCCACATGCTGGCGCCCAGCTCTGGGATGATGCCAGCCTTCCCCAGGGAGGGCCGACAGGGGACCTGCCCTTGTGGACGAGGGAAGCCCCTGACCTTCCAGATGCGCACAGGTGTCCGGCACCAGGGAGCACCGTCCACTCTCTCCCATCGTGGCTGTGGGTGAAAATTTTACCGCTGTGCAGGTCACGGGCCGGGCCATGAGTGACAGGTGGACGGTCGGCGTGCCCACTGCCCGTTCCAAAAGCTGCACTGACTCAGGCTGAGGTTCACCGATCTGCACAAGCCATCGAGGGAGGACCCACTACGTGCGGGATTTCCCACTATTACCTCATCTTCTCCATGGGGGCAACGATACTGCTTTCAGGAAGCCAAGCTCAGGAAGCGGTCACGCAGTGTCCAAGACCAGCAGGTGGACACTATGATTCAAACCCCAGTCTCCTTGCCCTCTGGTCCCCCCCACCTCAGGGACCCTGGTGCCCACCTACCCCTGCTCCTCACAAACACAAATGAGGGGGGAAATGCCAGGGTTCCTTCCAGGCTCCCCCTGATTACAGGAGAGATCGGAGGGATCAATTACGGTGGAGGAGAGCCTAAAATTACCTGGTGCACCCTGCCATTACCCCCCCACATCTACCATTAGATAAATGTGTCTGGAGGCTCTGCCAAGGTGGGGTGCCCTGCTCCCCAGCCACCTCCAGAGAACAGGTTGGCCATTTCAGAAATCCCCTTCTAGAGAAGTCTGCCTCCTCCAGCCTGCCATTTGCTCTCAGCTTCTCTCTCAACTCCCACTGCCCGTGTGTGGTCCCTCCTTCCTCAACTAGGAGGGGGAGGGGACAGATTCCTCTTGTGGTTGGGGGTGGGGGGCTCCTGGGAAACATAGGTCCCAAGCAGACGGCATACAGTAAATGGTCCCTAAAGGAACAGTCCCTCCTTAGTCCTGTTTGCTCCCTACCCTCCCGCCCCCTGTCCCCAGGGAGGAATGGTTGTCTCCTCTGGTTTCTGCCGGGTGGCCAGGGGTCCATACTGTAGTCTGCGGGCAAGATGGGCTCAAGGCAGGACACAGGAGTCAGGGAGCACCAGCTTCAAAACCCAGCCCCACTGCAAGACCTGAGCAAGTGACTCAAGCCTGGAGAGCTTTGATCGCACCCTGGAAAATGGGGTGATGGCCTCTCCCTGCAGAGGAATGTAGGGACAAGCCCTCCAGCCAGGGCTGGGCCCCCAGAAGGCTCTGAAAACGGGGGCTCTGGTCACTCCAGAGTCTCTCAGGAGGCAAGGCCCCCCAGCGGTAGGCCTCAGTTTCCCCCAGCGCACTAGGTGGTGGTGACGTGCGATTTTTCCAGCGCCGCACAGAGGCTGTCAGACCCTGCGGGTGCGGCCCCAGAGGCAGCAGCCTGGGTACGCAGTGGAGGGGACGAGGGGCCGGAGAGAGCACGCGCGCGCATCGCGGAGGGCGGCACACAAACTGCGGGCTCCGAGCCCCCAAGTCTGCTCTGGGCGAGCCCACGGCGCCGGGAGGGGGGTCGACCTGATGCCCCCCCCCAACCCACCTACCCACTCAGACGCTGCAGGAGTCACACAACGGCGGCGCCCCCCTGCCGCCAAGCCCTCACCCCCCGATCGGTGTCACACACCTCTCCGCCGCAGGGTCTACGGCGGCCGCGCGCCCTTCGCCCGGACCCTGCTGCGACCCCGCACGCCGGGGAGAAAAGCAAAGGAGCGGCGCCGTACAGGTAGCCCAGCGCAGCCAGGCGGTGCGGCGCTCGGGGAAAGCGGTCCCCGGGGGCAGGGACAGGGCGGGGGTGGGGGGCGCACCTGACCTGCCATACTGCAAAGACCCTGGAGGGCAAGTCGGCTGCAGCCGCGGGGCGGTTTCCGTCTGCAGGTGCAGGCATCCCAGCCCTGGCGGCGCCGCGATCCAGCTCGGGGAGGCCCCGGGTCCCCGCACACTCACCCGCGCTCATCTCAGCGGCAGCTCTGAGTCGGATCGCCGGGGCGGGACGGCAGCCGGACGCCCGTGTCGGCAGGTGCAGCGCCTGCAGGCGGGATGGGCCGGCCGCCCGCCCGCAGCGCCGCCGCAGCCCCTCGGCGCGCCAGCCCCGCCCCGCCGGCCCCGCCCCGCCGGCCCCGCCCCATAGCGAAGCCCCGCCCCTCCCCGCCCGGAGGCCCCTCTCACCCCGCCCCTATACCGGATGCACTCTGGGAAATGTAGGCCCAGAGCCCCGCTCCTCCTTGCTCGGCGCCACCTGCCGCCCTCAGGGAGGGACTACAGTTCCGGCAGGCTGCGCGGCCCGCGTATGCGCAGGCGGGCGACGCCGCTGCGGCCTCCCGCAGCCCAGTGGTAGGGGTCTCTGCGGAGCTGTCCGCGCGGCCTGGCCGGATGGCTCGCGGCCTGGCCGGATGGCTGGCGGCTTGGCCATCCGCGCCTGCCAAGAGCCCACGAGCGGGCCAGGAGCACGGCCGGGTGAGGTGCAAGCTTGGTGCAAAGAGCCGCACAGGGCCAACTCCCTCCCTCCCCAGTTTGCAGAAGAGAACCGAGGCAGGGGCAAGCAGGGGTAGGCAGGGTTTGCCCAGTTGCCCCGGCGAGGGGCGAAGCCTGCGCTCCTGATCCCGGATCTAGGGCTCGGCGGCGGCCACCCGATGGCCTGCCCCAGGGTCCCGGAGCGCCGCACCGGCTGGCGCCGTGGTCTGACCCCGGTGGCGCAGTCTGCGGGCCCCCATCAGTCCCCCATCCCCAGGAGCCGACTGTCCTCTGTGACGTCAGTAACCTCCCTGGTCCAGCCCAGGGAGGGCCTGGGTCCCGGGTACAGCAGAGGGAAGGCCCTGGGTGGGAGTAAGGGGACCCCAGTGAGTTTCTGGTGCTGTTGGAAGGGGGGCTCGGGGGTGGGTGTGGAGGGTCAGGATTGGCCGGTTCAGAACGTGGACTCCCTGGACCTGGCCCGGCCTGGTGGCGGAGAAGAGAGGGCTGGCCCCAGAAACTGTGAACTCTGAGCAGAGCCCAGAGGCAGGAGCACATAACTTTCTCGGCCTCCAGCAGCGTCCACCTACTCCCAAGAGGGGCCAGCGGGGAGCAGGGAGGCCAGAGGACAGTGGCTCCTGGGGAAAACCGGCCATGGGCAATGCAGCCGGTTGGCCCCAGCCCCACACACCCTAGCAACCTGGAAAGCCTGGCTGGGCTGGCTGTTTGTGTAGCTGCCTGGCTCCAGGCCTGTCCGCTGGGGCCTTTTGCCCTCAACACGAGTGGATGTGATGATGGAAGGATGCTCACAGGGGTCAGGTGCCCTCTTTTCCACCCAACGGCCCTCTCAGGCAGTGCAGACCTGAGCAGTCCTGCCCCTCTGTGGGCATCAGGGCCCCACCCATGAAGTGGTCGAGTGCCATCCACCACGGGTGAGAGCATTAAATTCTGGTGGTCAGTCCTGGCAAGGGCAGGGCCTGGCCAGTCAGGGTGGGGGCCTGGCGGGTCTGACTCCCTCGTGGGGAGCCTGGTTTCTTCTCCATGTGCATTGTTAAACTGTGAGCAGTCCCCACCTCTCTAGATACTTCTGAGGCCCCCATGGGCTAATGCGCGCTGGGCCCCAGCAGCAGCTGAGATCAATAGCTGTGTTTGATATTATTATGCAGTTGTAATCCCTTCTCGGTGACTTGTATAAGCCAGGCACAGAATGGGCACCCCACAGATAGCCTGCTGAATAGAGGGAGGGAAGGAGAGAGGGTGCTGACCCCAAGCACCCCGTACCTTCCAGGCCATCACCCGGGGCAGCAGGGCAGATGCCCACCCAACATCACAGCACCCACCGCCCCCTCGTGTCCTCTTTAGGAAGCTCGCCATCAAGTTCCCCATGGAAAGGGGTGGACAGGCCCTTGCTCCCAAGTCGCTGTGAGTCAGAGGGCGAGTGTGAGTGGCCTGCTTCTAGAGGTCCGCCCGACACGCAGTCACTGGCGGCCTCCCAGTGGAGCCGGCCCCGCCTCTCTGAGCAGGCCCCTTCAAATGGGGCAGGGACTGGGGAATTGTAGCCGTTCTCGACTCCTTGAGGCAGGAACCTCAGGGTCATATGGTTCCAGCACATTCTTTCACTGGAGTAGAAACGAAGGCCTAAGGAAGTCCTGCCAAAGTCACACGGCAGGTTGGCAGCGAGGGAGAACCCCGGTGTCCTGCAGCCATGCCTCTGCCTCCCCTGCCCTGGCCCGGCTGGCTCTCCCATGGGAGCTCCCTGCGGGACAGGTCTGCCCGCTCGTCTTCCTCTGGCACGGTGCCCGCGGAGGCTGGGTGATCTGGGTGGACGGAACCAGGTTTCGGTTGTCATCCTTGTGAACCAGGTGTGACTTCGGGCAACTCGTTCACCCTCTCTTGTGTCTCAGCTTCCTCATCCCTCAAACAGCACCTGACCCACAGGGTTCTTAGGAGGATCCCATGAGTCACGTGAATAAAACACTTCGAAGTGCAAAAACGCCAGGGTTCAGGGAATGATGGTTATCATTACATTAATTGAAACAAGCCAGAGAGCAGTATGGGCCGTCACCAGCCCTCGAAGGGCGTCACCTTTGCTCACCTGTCCTCTATCCAGCCATCCACCCACCGCGTATTCAGTACCTTTAGTGAACTGGGCACCGTTTTAATAAAGAAAACAAATTTGTTTTCAAATTAGTCATCTAATTCATTGTAGAAAGAGCCCTGAAGGAGGGAGTGTCAGAGGGGGCTCCTTGACACGAGGACCTCCCAGACAGGCTCACAGCCAAACCAAGACCCTTCCAACGTCTGCTGCGTGTGTTCAGATGTTCAGAGGACCCGCTGGGCCTTGCTGGGTGCCAGTGGCTACCCCCCACCTTCTCCTCCTGCCAGGCTCACGCCCGTGGGTGGAAGGAATGCCCTGGGGTGACCCAGGCCCCTTCCTGCAGGCAGGGTAGAAGCCACACCTGCTGCTCGGCCCACGTACCCCCAAACGTTCCCCTGGGGAAGTCCCCATCTCATTTCACAGGGACCCCCTCCCAGGCCGTCACAAGTGGGTGCCCCGGGTGGCCCTGCTGGCCCTCCACCTGTTCCTTCCACCCTTGCCCCATCTTTCCTGCCTGCAGACTTAGCAGGTTTCCTTTGGTTTCATCTCTCCCGTGACCTAGTCTATCTCCAGGCTTGGGGAGAGGACATGACCTGGCCAGGCTGCTCTCAGGGCAAGTGCAGAGGGGTTGACTTTCCAGGGGGTCGACCAGGTCCCCTGGCTGCACCTCCGGCGGCAGCGCTGGTCCACATCCCTCCTGGGATGGGCCTCGGGGCACTCAGACTTCTAGCTCCAAGATGAAGATGGGCACTTGCATGTTTGGCCCCTGCCCCGTGGCCCAGTGCCCTCCTTGTCCAAACCTGGGCTCCAGGGAAGCCAGGGGTATAATCAGGGCTGGATGGCAGAGCCCTGGGTCATAAAGGAGGGTGTACCAGCAGGCAGATGCCAGGCAGCTGAAGGGGCCTCATGAGCAGAACCCAGGTAGGACCCTGGAGAGGACATGGACAGCTCCACATCTGTTTCCTGACCACTGACCAGGAGATGTGGGTTGTGCCTGTGATGGAGACTGCAGACCAGGGAGGGGCGGCCCAGCCCCGCCCCGCCCTGGGCCCAGCTGGTCCTACAGTCAAGCCTCTCACAGCAAAGCCTGCTCTCCTGCGGGCACCAGGCTATAATTTGTCCCTGGTGACCCAGAGGTGATCACAAAACACAGAAGTGATCAAAGCCTAAGCGTCCCTTCTCAAGCGTCTGCTAGCGCTGTGCTCGGCTACACAGCACAGCCGTCCCAGGGGTGCCTTTGGGGAATACGTTTCCTGTGTGGGCTGCGCCAGGTGAAGGTTCCCAAGAAATGAGTCCAGTGACCTACAGGTAGGCAAGGGCCTTTTCTTGACAAACACCCTGGAGGCAGATACAGGCGTCTGCTGCAGCTCCGAGGGCCTGGAAAGCCCTTCAGAATTAAGGCCATCTGTCCTGAAAATGTTTACTGCCCTTTTGTGGGTCCTGAAGGCCTTGGGAAGGGAAGGATGTTGAGGGATGAGAGATGATGGGCACAACGCCGACCGCGTGGTCCAGGGCCAGTGGGCATCTGTGCTGCTTTCTTGAGGCCTGCCCAGGAGGGGCTGAGAGGGAGAAAGGTCAAGAGGGGAGGGCTGCTTAAATGGGGCGGAAGAGCCTGGTGGAGGGGTTTGTCTCACCCTCAGTGGGGCCAGCCTCATACTCAGGTTGGAGGAGCAAGGGCTTTGAGGGACTTCCCCGGCAGAACAATGGTTAGGACTTCTGAGTTTCCACTGCCATGGGCCTGGGTTTGATCCCTGGTCGGGGAACTATGATCCCATAAGCTGCACAGTGTGGCCCCAAAATGGGGGGGTGGCGGATGGCAAAATACAGATGAGGAGGATGCCAAGGTCAAGGCAGGTGAGGCAAGCAGTCAGGACCACGGTTGCAATGCTCCGGGACCACTCTGTGTCAGAGAGCCCCCCATTACTATCCTCAGCCTCATCCTTGCACCCATTGGACAGATGGGGAAATCGAGGCTTCGCTCGCCCAAATGCAAACTAGTCCCCTGCAGAAAAGCTGGGATACACAGCCAGGCTCTTCTGAAGGGTGAGCCTGTGGGATTTGGCATGCATCTCTCCTGGGTCTGCTGGACCTTCAAGGAGCGCTGAGGAGGTCAAGAGACGAGGCAGAGGGGCCTGAACTGAGGATAAGGAGGTCGGACCATAGGGACCTGTGGCGCTGGAGCCAAACCATGCCAGGCCCTCTCCCCCCTGGGCTGGGGGATGGCCCACCCTCACCTGAGCTCAGCGTCACCCACTGGACTCCACCAGAGAGGCCCTCCTTGGAGGAGACTCCCAAACCCCAGCTAAACCAGGGGCCACCTCCGCTCCCCAAGGCTTTGACTGTCCTTTCCAGGTTGCCGTACACTTGTATTGTTTATCCCTCTTGTCTGACTCCCTCACCAAATGTCAGGCTGCCCAGGCAGGGCTTATCAAGGGGTCTCCATCACTTCCTGGGGTCTCCAGGGCATCCCAGGGTCTCCAGCGTGGAGGAGCGTAACCACTGAACTCCAGGATCATGTACCCCTCCAGGGCATGTACCCCTCCGCCCTGATGCCCCCTTTGCTGCCTCTCACTCACAGCAAAAAAAAGAGGTGAGTCTCCCCTTCCCCACATTCCTGACCTCACCCTGGGTCTGCCAAGACTTCCCGCCAATTGCTTCTCCCTAGAGAGTGCCTGGTGTGGCTGGGCTCACTTGGGGCCTGGTCTAGAAAGGCACCACCCTGGAAACCCAGCCGTGCAGACATCCTGCACATGGGAGGCCCCAGTCTCACGGAAGAGCCACCTCCAGAGACTCTAAACCACCCAGGGCACCTCTGGGCCTTCTCTCGTCCAAGCCGCGTGGGTTTCTCTGTCCTTTCTTCACCTCCAAACCCAGCCCAGAAATTGATTCACTTAACAGCCAAATGGAGAAACAAATGAAATATGATTTCATTGTGGGAGCTTTCCAGCCACTCAATAATTTAAAACCAGGCCATATGAAACCAGGAGTAGAAATGACATGTGACTCACTCCTTGGAGCCTCACTCCTTCAAACATGGGTCCACACACCTGGATTATTCTGCGAATTCAGATCCAGCCTCAGCATCCCATGCCTGTCACTCACCCTGAGTTATCCAGGCAGGACAGAAAAGGCCATGTGCGTTCATCATCCGTGACGGCTGAGTCTGCTCCGTCATTTGGACGGCCTGGCTAACTCCAAGCACTTTGCAGACTTGGCACCGTTTCGCCATCACAGAGAAATTACATGAGAGGGTTCATTACAAGTAATGAAGTAGGACGTTGGGGCCTGATTTGGGAAAGGATGCACCGTGGGCAAGACTTGGATTTTTGGCTAGTGATCAAGAAGCCATTTCTCTAATTAAATTTGGTGCCCTCGCAGCAGAAAACAGACGAGGGGAGTTAGGAGTACGTGAGGGAAATAGTGAAAGGGCAGGGCCAGCTCATTCTGGGACGCAGTGCATCGGGCAGGGCGTTGATTGAGCACTTCCTGCATACCAGCCCCTGTGCTGGAGATGAGAGAAGAGCCGGGCTGGTTCAAGGGGTAACCGGGATGCAAGGTGTCCTGGTGTCCTGGGGCCGTGGGACAAAGTCCCACAAACAGGGGCCTGAACAACAGAAGTTTGCTGTCCTAGTTGGAGGCCAGACGTCTGAGATCAAGGTGGTGGCAGGGCTGCCCCCTCCCTAGGAGCTCCTGGGGAGACTCCTTCCTTGATCCTGGGAGGCTTCTGGGTCCCCCGGGCACCCTTGGTGTCCCTGGGCTTGGAGCTGTGACTCCCATTGTATTTGGGGGGCCTGCCCTCCTCCAGCATGACCTCATCTTAGCTAACGACGTCTGTGGAGACCGTATTTCCAAGTAAGGTCAAGTGCACAGGTCCCAGAGGGTGGGACTTGAGCCTGTCTTGGGTAGCGGAGAGGGAGGGGGACACGGTTCAGCTCAATGTTACCCGCACAAGGGCCTCCTGGGAGTAAAGCTTAAGTTCTGAGGCCCCCTGGTTGGTGAGAAGAGAGACACCAGGTCACACAGGGAACCAGGTTCCCAGCCGCTGCAATCATCTGGACGCCCCAGTCTCTGAAGCCATCCCCTAAGACATCGGTGTTTGTCATGTTGCTGAAGCCACATCCCATTGAAATGTCCTGAGCAGGGTCTACCTCCAGATGGCTCAATGCTGGGATTGCTCTTGACCTAAGCTGCAGGACAGTGTGGGAAGCCTCCTCCCCGCCACCCCACCACCTGCTCCCCACCCCACCCCACCCCCGGCCTGGCAGGGGAACTGGAGGAATTCCTGAGAGTGTCTGGCTTCCTTGACCCCTATCCGAGATGGGAAGAAAGGCGACACCTCCCAGCTCTGTTCCAGGCAAGACTCAGCAAGAAAAGCGCATCAGCTGTGTGTCAGGGAAATGCTTCAGAGGTCAGCCTGCCAGGAAGGAGAAGTAGGCTCACCGTGGGTATTCCCTGGGCCCCCGGTTCTTCACCCCATGGGGGCCGGTTAAAAGCCAGTGTTCAGTTTGTGAATAATAATCGGCAGCATTGTCTATATGGGTGTCCCTGGTGGCTCAGATGGTAAAGAATCTGCCTGCGATGCCGGGGACCCGTGTTCGATCCCTGGGTTGGGAAGATGCTCTGGAGAAAGGGAATGGCAGTCCATTCCAGTGCTCTCGCCTGGGAAATCCCATGGACAGAGGAGCCTGGCAGGCTACAGTCCACGGGGTCACAAAGAGTCAGACACGGCTGAGCGATGCACACACACTGTCTATATAGCCTCCTTGGGAAGAGGCCACAGACCAGGAACCCCACTTTGCAGCAAAGAGTGTGTGACGCTGAGTCCCAGACCATGAGCTCTGCTTGTCCTGCCCCCGTCCCAAAGAAAAAGACATCTCCGGAAGCTGCCAGCTGATAGAACGGCCCCCTCCAAGGAGCAGTGCGGGGACCGCTCCCCGTGGGTGGCGCCCTGTTCGCCAGGATGCAGTACGTGCTCAGAAAAGCAGGCGGTTCACGGGGCCGGAACCGAGGCCAGGGTGCTGCTGGCCCTTCCAGCGTCGTCCTCCGTGGCCCCCTGGTAGGGTGTGTGCCGCTCATCTCTGCGGTCTCGAGCTCTGCTGGACCAGGGGTCCCGGCTCAGCGTGCATGGAGGGGACCCTGGCTTCCAACAGGAGATGGAGCAAAGACTCCCTTGAACTTGAAACTGACCGCTTGTAGGGACCTCAGAGCAGTGGACCAGAAGGCAGAGCCGCTCTCCTGCTGGTGGGAGTGGGGCGTGGTAACTGACCGTCATCAGGAGGTAGGGGTGCCCATAGAGTGAAGGCAGTGGGAGTGAGCCTGGCACCCCGAGGACCATAGCAGCGCCCCTGGGCTCTTCCACCGAGGTGGCAGTGGGCGCAGGGGAGGCGAGCAAGGACCACCAGCGGGGAGGGCTGTTGAGGGTCTGGGCCTCCAGAGACCTTGCTGGAAGTGCCAGCCCAGGGCGTGGAGGAGAGAGAGGATGAGGGTCCCCGGGAGCCCCACCTGAAGCCACAGGGCCACACCCTGTTGTGCTGAACCTCCTGAGCGAGTCTGTAGAGACCACGGGCCTCCAAGAGGCAGCCTGGGGGCCTGGCTTTGACGAGGGTGGTGAGCAGGGTGAAGCCACACCGGAGCTGGACTGTGGGGCATGTCGGGCGCACTGCCCTGCACTTCGCTTTGATTCTGCCCTGGGCTTCGCTGACACGTGTCCCGGGTGCCTGCAAGATTGCCCCGCATGCCAACCCAGGGGGGCAAGGCCACCCTTGACCAGGTGCGTGTGAGTCAAGGGGGCGTGCAAGTCTCTGCACTCATGGCCCCTCTTCTAGGCTCAACCCCCAGGCTCGTTCCACGTGGCTTCTTAGAAGATCTCAGTGGGATCAAGGCCCCGGTGCCTGCGGGCTGACCAGATCAACAGTGTCCATTCATCACTGCCCTCTGCCCTCTCCCCAGGACCCACTCCTGTTCCCAGAGTCCCTTTCACAGTAAACTGCCTCTTCAAAGCCCTGTCTCCCTTTCTGGAGTGGAGTTAGGGAGGGAAGACCAGGCTATGACGTGGAGGGGTCAGAGACAGCAGGACAGGAGGCTGCCTGGACTGGGAGGGGGCGGCGGGGTATCCTGAGGAGCCCCGAATGCCAGACGCAGATCCCGGGGGGGGACCAGACTCCCTGGGGAGTCTCAGAATCAGAGCGGCCGAGTCCTGTGTCTGAGCTTTGAGTGACTGTGATCATGAACCTGAGCTTTGGAGAGACAGGGAGACGGCAGAACCCACGCGTGTGGGGCGGGGGTGGGGGGGAAGGGAGACGGAAGTGACCGAGGAGGAGGTGCAGGTGGGGGTGGAGGACGGAGCTGGCCGAGGTCTGAGTCAGGACTCCAGAGAGGGATGCGAGGGCTGTTTTCTCCCCAGGATGCTCGGCGGGCGGAGGACATTCCGGCTGCACGGGGGTGCGAGGGGATTCACTCGTGAGAACGGTGGATGCTGGAGAGCTCTAGAGCTCCATTTTCTCAAGGAACCCTGGATGAAAAAGGCTCAAGGCAAGGAAAAGTCAAGGGATGTTTCCTTGGCCTCAGAGTCCTGCCGCCTGGTCACTGAACTTCTTTTTCTAAGCCCGTCCCAGGCTGCTGGGAGGGACGGGGGAGGGGGAGGGGGTGTGGTTCTTGCTGATAACAAGTAATCTGACCTGCTCTCTGAACAGCAAGCCATCTGCCTTCTTGCACTCGGTGAGAAGGAGAGACACCCAGCTACAGAGGCAGAGAATCACGGCGGCAGCCCCGAAGCCTCCAACTTCTGGAAATGAAAGTGTTAGTTGAGTTGGTCCCGCAGTCCTGTCTGACTCTCTGCTGCCCCACGGGCTGTAGCCCGCCAGGCTCCTCTGTCCATGGGGATACTCCAGGCAGAATACTGGAGTGGGTTGCCATGCCCTCCTCCAGGGGATCTTCCCAACCCAGGGATCGAACCTGTTTCTCTGTATTGGCAGGCAGAATCTTTACCATCTGAGCCATCAGCAAAGCTCAACTTCTAATCAGGGAAAACCCCGCACGTGAGCTTTCTGAGCAATGACGCCCACAACCCAACCACCAGCTGCAGAGAACGGATTTCCCCTTGTCATGCTGTGGTCCCTCTCTGGGCCTCACTCTTCCCATCTTTGAAATGGGAACAATGCGAGGGCCCTCCCAGGCTGGCTGGGATGCACTGATGAGGTGCTGTGAGCTCAGTGACCCCCAGTCCCACAGGCAAGAGCCCCTCAGTGTCTCTGGCTCTGGCAGCTTCAGCCCTCTGGCCGCCGTGGAGCCCCCCACACGGAAGTCCTCACCGTGAGCAGAATTACCACCATACTCAGTGAAGCGCCCTCCCTGTGCCTGGGGGGCTCAAGGGGACAGCCCACCCCCAAGCTATGAGAGCCTTAGGGCCTGACCCTAAAGAGGATCCTGGGGGGGTGGGGTGGCGGGGGTGGGGCGCATGTCAGAGAAAACCCAGAGCTGGAGAGCTTTTATTCTGGACTATTGCAACAGGTCAGTCCTTCAACCCTGAGTATTCACTGGAAGGACTGATGCTGAAGCTGAAGCTCCGATACTTGGCCACCTGATGCGCAGAGCTGACTCATTAGAAAAGACCCTGACGCTGGGAAAGATTGAAGGCAGGAGGAGAAGGGGACGACACTGGATGAGATGTTTGGATGGCATCAGTGTCTCAGTGGATGTGCGTTTGAGCAAGCTCCGGGAGATGGTGAAGGACAGGGAAGCCTGGCGTGCTGCCGTCCATGGGGTTGCAAAGAGTCAGACACAACTGAGCAACTGAACAACAATAATTGCAACGGGGGAGCCAGGCTCCGTCCTGAATACAGGGTCATGGGGGTCATGGCCCAGGGGCAGGTGGGGGCAGTGGATGGAAAATCACTGAGGGAGACCACCAGGTTGAGGACGGTTCTGGCTTAACAGCCTGAGGACGTCCTTGCTGAAGGCTGGACATCAGGCATCCACTAGGGGGCGCCGGGGGTGAGGCATGGACGACCGGCGTCTTTAGGACCGGGGCCGGCGTTCTGATCTAATCTTTGAGGACAGGGCTGCTGGAAGTAAACATGAATCAACATCTTATGGAGGCCGACCGATTAACACACATGCATCAACTAAATAAAGGGACCTGTAGACTGTGGCCCACAGGACGGGAGCCGGCTGGCTCGATGCTCCATGGTCAAATGTACGCGGAACCAGAACAAAATAAATTCCAAGTAAAAGTAACTATCTCGACATCATGTGAAATGCCAGGCTGGGTGAAGCACAAGCTGGAACTCAAGATTTGCCTGGGAGAAACAGCAATAACCTCAGATATGCAGATGACACCACCCTTATGTCGGAAGGCAAAGAACTAAAGAGCCTCTTGATGAAAGTGAAAGAGGAGAGTGAAAAAGTTGGCTTAAAACTCAATATTCAGAAAACTAAGATCATGGCATCTGGACCCATCACTTCATGGCAAATAGATGGGGAAACAATGGAAACAGTGACTGACTTCATTTTTTGGAGCTCCAAAATCACTGCAGATGGTGACTGCAGCTTTGAAATTAAAAGACGCTTACTCCTTGGAAGAAAAGTTATGACCAACCTAGACAGCATATTAAAAAGCAGAGACATTACTTTGCCAACAAAGGTCCGTCTAGTCAAAGCTATGCTTTTTCCAGTACTCATGTATGGGTATGAGAGTTGGACTATAAAGAAAGCTGAGTGCCGAAGAATTGATGCTTTTGAATTGTGGTGTTGGAGAAGACTTTTGAGAATCCTTTGGACTGCAAGGAGATCCAACAAGTCCATCCTAAAGGAAATCAGTCCTGAATATTCATTGGAAAGACTGATGTTGAAGCTGAAACTCCAATACTTTGGCCACCTGATGCGAAGAGCTGACTCACTGGAAAAGACCCTGATGCTGGGAAAGATTGAGGATGGGAGAAGGGGATGACAGAGGATGAGATGGCTGGATGGCATCACCAACTCGATGAACGGTGAGTTTGAACAAGCTCCAGAAGTTGGTGACGGACAGGGAGGCCTGGCGTGTTGCAGGCCATGGGGTCACGAAGAGTCATTCACGACTGAGCAACTGAACTGAACTGAAGAACAGCAAGAGTTAAGGGCCCTCCTTGCGCTGGGCACAGGGCATTGCTGAACTTTATTTATAGTGCTTCCTCAGCTCTGTGTCATGATCCTCTCGTGCAGGCCAGGAAACAGGCTGACACAGGGAGGGGTCTTCCCAGGTCACGTCGCTGGGGGCCAGGGCTCGGGACCAGAGACCCAGATCCACACTGCATTCTGTAGGGCCTGGCACATAGTAGGCGTGCAGGGCTGGGCTGCGGTCTGGACGAAGAACTGCACCAAGGCCCGTGCAGTCCCTGCAGCCATCCAGCTGCAGGGAGTGAGCAGGACGTCCTCCCGGGTCGGGGCCTCCCTCCTTCCCTGCGGCTGGTTGACCAGGGTCTTCTTTTACCGCCACTGTTGGCTGTGCTGGGTCTGTGCTGCTGGGCACAGGCCGCTCTCCAGGCGTGGCGCGCAGGCTTCTCACTGCCGTGCCGTCTCGTTGCCGAGCACAGGCTCAGTATTTGTGGCGCCCGGGCTCAGCTGCTCTGCGATACGTGGGATCTTCCCAGATCAGGGATCGAACCTGTGTCCCCTGCACCAGCAGGCGGGTGCTGCCCACTCTGCCACCAGGGAAGTCCTAGCCGGGATCTTATACAGCTGTGCTTACCTGGCTGTCGCTGGAGCCGCACAGGGCTGCCCAGGGCCAAGGTGACCAGGCCTGCCCTCTCGGAGCTGGAGGCTGACAGCGGCAGCAACAGCCAGCCTGGCAAAGGCGGCCCCGAGGAGGCCAGGCCCGAGCGGGGGAAAGCAACCAGCGGCCCCGGGGAGCCCTCTCTCCCTGCCTCTCCTGGGGCTCCTGCCTCCCCACCCCCACCTGTGGCCTTGCTCCTGCTGGCTTGCCTGGGTCCCTGGAAGAGGTGGCTCCCAGGAGGCCCACAGACCAGGCTTCCGCCCGGCTGGGCCGCTGCCGTGACCCCGGGCAAGCTTCCTGACCCCACAGAGCCTCAGCTCCCCCATCCACAAATGGGGGTGACCGTGTTGGCCTCACGGGGGGTTGAGGTTGTGGATACGGTAGAAGAAGGGCAACCGGCAGATGGTTGTGCAGTAACACAGGATCTGACTGTGAGAGCAGGGCCCGGGGGCTGTCTATTAAACAGCTTCATTTCTTTATCCTGGCTGCCCTGGGTCTGCACTGCCGCACAGGCTTTTCCCTGGTCGTGGAGAGCGAGCGCCGCCTCGCCGCGGCTTCCCTTGCGGAGCCTGGCCTTAGGGCGCGTGGGCTTAGTAGCTGCTTGTGGGCTTGGGCTTAGCAGCTGTGGCTCCCGAGCTCTAGAGCACGGGCTCAGCAGTGTGGCTTTGTTGCCCTGTAGCGTGTGAGATCCTCCAGGACCGGGGACGGAGCCCGTGTCTCCCGCTTTTCCAGGCAGATTCCTTACCACTAAGCCACCTGGGAAGCCCGGCGAGATTTTATGTTAGTTGAATAAAGTTGGATTTAGATGAAAGGTCACACTAGGGGAACTGGGGCCTTCCAGACAGACTCCTGGGGGCAGGCAGGCGGGTAGGGGAGAGGCCGAACAGACACGTGACATGTGCTGTGCCATCTGGTCCACGGGTGGCCCACCTCACCCCTGGGCGCAGCAAGCTCAGAGAGGGCGAGCACCATGCCTGCAGTCACACAGCCAGCCACCCTCAGAGCCCTGCGTGCCGTGAGCTCAGTCCTGTCCGACTCCTTACGACCCCAGGCTCCTCCGTCCGTGGGATTTTCTAGGCAAGGGTACTGGAGCGGGTTGGCATTTCCTCCTCCAGGAAGCAGAACCAGGAACACCACCCAAATCAAGTGCTTTCTCATCCCAGGTGCTCTTTTTTGTGAATAGTGGTGACTAAGGAGTCCTGCCAGAGTATTTTGTCAAGTCACTCTCACCCTCGTCCTTCCAGAAAATCAGGTCCTGTTTGTCATTTGCTTTCCCAAGGTGCAGACAAACAGACCTGGGGCCTCCCTGCGCTTCCCTCTCCAGAGTGAGGGGGTAAGGAGTGAGGCTAGTGAAGCAGCTACCACCTGCCGAAGACGCGGCCCCGGGGGAGTGGGCACCCGCGTCAGCGAAACCATCGCGTGTGCGTTACCCGAGTCACGCTGTCTGTCTTCCTGGCAGCCCCCGAGGTTGCCCCCATTTCACAGATGAGAAAACTGAGACCCTCCCCAAGGTCCACCCAAAGCCAGCAAACGGCAGAGCAGAGAGGTGCACAGACCCTAAGTGCGGCCGATGCCACCGTCCATGGTCTGAACCAGCTCGTCAGCCTCCCCTCACTGAAACACAGATGGCCCTTCAAGGGCTAGTGATGTTGAAAGTGAAAGTGAAAGCCGCTCAGTCATGTCCCATTCTTTGTGACCCCCTGGACTTCACAGTCCATGGAATTCTCCAGGCCAGAACACTGGAGTGGGTAGCCTTTCCCTTCTCCAGGGGATCTTCCCAACCCAGGGATCGAACCCAGGTCTCCCACACTGAAGGCAGATTCTTTACCCGCTGAGCCACCAGGGAAGCCCAAGAATACTGGGGTAGGTAGCCTATCCCTTCTCCAGCAGATCTATCCAGGGACTGAACCCAGGTCTCCCGCGCTGCAGGCGGACTCATACCCTCTGAGCCAGCAGGGAGGCATGTGACGTTAGCGGCTCGCTAACATTTCTTATCACACAGTGTCTGTGGATCCAGGGCTCTTGTGAGGCTGCAGCTGGGGCATCAGCCGGGCTGCGGTCTCCTCTGAAGGTTGCTGGCAAGGGGAAGGATCGCTTCCGAGCTTGCTCACGTGTGAGCCCCCTTTCCACGATGGACATCCTGAAGGTCAGAGAGGCTGTGTCTGACTCAAGGAGACACAGCCCGCAGTGTCAGAACCAGGGGAGGTTCTCCTGTCCCACGCCGCCCTGCCTCCTGTGAATGGTGGGTGTGTGAGACGCAGCCAGCGGGGAATGGCACTTGTGGTCCCCAAGGGAAGGACCCCTGCTCTGTCCTCCATGGACCTGCTCCATGGATGTTGCCCTCCTGAGTCCTGGCTTGGCCGGCTCTTTCAGCATCCCTGCCCTGACCTCAGAGATGCAACTCAGGCTGGGAGGGGGTGTCTGTCTGCCCGGGTCTCTTGCTGGGCGTCTGGTGGAGCTGGGACTCCGACACGTCATCATTCTTCCCTATCACCCAGCTCCTCATCTGGAGATCAGAGACTGCTAACGGCTCCAGCACCTCACCTTGATTTGGTCAGCCGGTGACTGGTCACCCTGAACAGGGCGCCAGGCACCAGGCTGGCCACGGGTCCTGCCAGTGGGGTTGGCGGAGCCCCTGGCGGTGTTAACTGATGCTCACCCCTTTCACCAGCTGGGTGATGTTGGGCTAACTCTGTCTCCTCATGGCTCCTTTCTAAGAGGGTGAGACCAGAACATCCACCGACGAGAGCTGCTTTGGTGACCAGGCAAGGACCTGTGTGACCCATGTGCCTGGGGACAGCGTCGCCACTGCAAGCCATTAATATGTGCTGTGCATGCTTGCTAAGTCACCCAGTCGTGTCCAACCCTTTGTGGACTGGGGCCCACAGGCTCCTCTGTCCATGGGATTTCCCAGCAAGAATACTGAAGCCATTTCCTCCTCCAGGGGATCTTCTCCCCTGATAGAACCCACATCTCCCGAATTGGCAGGCAGGTTCTTTACCACTTGAGCCACCTGATATGCCTTCAGTTCAGTGCAGTTGCTCAGTTGTGTCTAACTCTTTGCAACCCCATTGATTTCAGCGTGCCAGGCCTCCCTGTCCATCACCAACTCCTGGAGCTTGCTCAAACTCATGTCGATTGAGTTGGTGACGCCATCCAACCATCTTATTCTCTGTCATCCCCTTCTTCTGCCTTCAATCTTTCCCAGCATCAGAGTCTTTTCCAATGAGTCAGTTCTTTGCATCAGGTGGCCAAAGTATTGGAGTTTCAGCTTCAACATCAGTCCTTCCAATGAATATTCAGAGCTGATTTCCCTAAGGATGAACTGGTCTGATCTCCTTGCAGTCAAGGGACTCTCAAGAGTCTTCTCCAACACCACAGTTCAAAAGTATCGATTTTTCAGCACTCAGCTTTCCTTATAGTCCAACTCTCACCCCCATACATGAGTACTGGAAAAACCGTAGCTTTGACTAGACAGACCTTTGTTGGCCAAGTAATGTCTCTTCTTTTTAATATGCTGTCTAGGTTGGCCATAATTTTTCTTCCAAGGAGCAAGCGTCTTTCAATTTCATGACTGCAGTCACCATCTACACTGATTTTGGAGCCCCCCAAAATAAAGTCTCTCACTATTTCCGTTGCTTCCCTCTCTATTTGCCTTGAAGTGATGGGACCAGATACCATGATAGTTGTTTGAATTTTGAATTTTAAGCCAACTTTTTCACTCTCCTCTTTCACTTTTCTCAAGAGGCTCTTTAGCTCCTCTTCACTTTCTGCCATAAGGGTGGTGTCATCTGAGTGTCTGAGGTTATTGATATTTCTCAATCTTGACCTCAGCTTGTGCTTTATCCAGCCCAGCGTTTCTCATGATGTACTCTGCATATAAGTTAAATAAGCAGGGTGACAATATACAGCCTTGATGTACTCCTTTCCTGATTTGGAACCAGTCTGTTGTTCCATGTCCAGTTCTAACTGTTGCTTCTTGTCCTGCATACAGGATTCTCAGGAGGCAGGTCAGGTGGTCTGGTATTTTCATCTCTTTCAGAATTTTCCACAGTTTGTTGTGATCCACACAGTCAAATGCTTTGACATATTCAATAAAGCAGAAGTAGATGTTTCTCTGGAACTCTCTTGCTTTTTTGATAATCCAACAGATGTTGGCAATTTGATCTCTGGTTCCTCTGCCTTTTCTAAATCCAGCTTGAACATCTGGAAGTTCACGGTTCACATACTGTTGAAGTCTGGCTTGGAGAATTTTGAGCATTACTTTGCTAGCATGTGAGATGAGTGCAATTGTGCAGTAGTTTGAATATTCTTTGATACACATTGCTGCTGCTGCTGCTGCTAAGTCACTTTAGTCGTGTCCGACTCTGTGCGACCCCGTAGACGGCAGCCCACCAGGCTCCCCCGTTCCTGGGATTCTCCAGGCAAGAACACTGGAGTGGGTTGCCATTTCCTTCTCCAATGCCTGAAAGTGAAAAGTGAAAGTGAAGTCGCTGAGTCATGTCAGACTGTTAGCGATCCCAGGGACTGCGGCCCACCAGGCTCCTCTGTCCATGGGATTTTCCAGGCAAGTGTGCTGGAGTGAGGTGCCATTGATACACACTTCCTGTCACCAAAGTCACAGTGCTATTGTACGATGAGGAATCGGGGCTTTAACAGGTGGGGAAGACCAGGGTGGTGGCGGGTGGTTATAAGAACACAGCCTTGGGGGCGCTCCTCCTGAGCCCACTGAAGGGGTCTTAGCCCCTCAGGTCCCAGAGGGGTGACCTGTGTGGTGCTTCATGCTCGGTCTTCCACTAGAGGGCAGTGGTGGGCAGGGCTCGCCCCTGGGCTTGGACTGAACACGAAGGTGGTGACCCCCAGGGATCTGATCTGACGTGGAGAGGTGAAAGGGAGAAGACCCAGTGGGAAGGGACTTACTCAAAGCCACTCAAGGAGAGTTACTCCCCTTCCCCAGCCTCCCTGGGGCTCATCCATGCCTGCGCCTCTTCACAGTGGGAGTTGGGGGGGCTACACCATGAGCAAAACTTGAGGGCAGGGAGCTGACGGTCGTGAGCCCAGGTCTGCTGAGGACACCCTCGGGCTCACAAGCTTGCTCAGGAAGGCCTCCATGTCTGAACGTGCACCCTAAGACAGTACCCTTATTCACTGTACTTTTTCTGATCAGAAAATAGCCATCTTCTATTATAGGAGTGATACACCCTGAAAATACGGAGTCTAACGAACACTTAATGGCCCCGACCTCATCACTCTGATGACCACAGAGAAGAGTTTTGCATTCTTCTGACCCGTTCTCGTTTACTTGAAACAGCATTTTTAAAACCAAAACTGGGCTTTAGTCACCCACGATGTTTTGAAATCCCCTCCTCTGGCCTAGCTTTGCAGGTCATGCGTGCCAAGTGACTTCAGTCATGTCCGACTCTTTGCGACCCCGTAGACTATTACCCACCAGGCTCCTCTCTCCCTGAGATTCTCCAGGCAAGAACACTGGAGTGGGTTGCTGTGTTCTCCTCCAGGGGATCTTCCCGACCCAGAGATCGAACCCAAGTCCCGTTTTTCTCCTGCATTGGCAGGCGGGTTCTTGACTGCTGGCCTTCCTTGACAGCTCAGTTGGTAAAGAATCCACCTGCACCGCAGGAGACCGCAGTTCAATTCCTGGGTCGGGAAGATACGCTGGAGAAGGGATTGGGTACCTACTCCAGTATTCTTGGGCTTCCCTGGTGGCTGAGCTGGCAAAGAGTCTGCTTGCAATGCGGGAGACCTGGGTTCGATCCCTGAGTTGGGAAGATCCCCTGGAGGAGGGAAAGGCTGCCCACTCCAGCGCACCCTGGGAAGCCCTTGCAGGCTACTTTGAGAATATTTTCATGTTGTCAGTGTTGACCCTGCTGCCACACCAGCTTCCTACTGTCTGTGGTCTGGGATAGGCCCAGGCCTGGAGGGAGCCCCAGGGGACATCACAGGAGTGTGCTGAGACAGCCCCCGTGACCCTGACTCAGGAACCACGTTCATATGGCCTAGGGGTGTCGCCTCAAGCTCCGATTCCCGTGTAAAGCTGCCTTGCTGGGGTCATGCCTGTTGCAGTCTCGGGCCCTGCCCCTGTTTGCACGTCGCCCTGGCTGCAGGGCACACTGCTTATCCCAGAAGGTGTGAGACCAAGCGCTGTCCCTTTGACTCAAGCTTTTGTTTCCCCGCCGTGAGTATCTCGGCCTGTCCAGACTCGTTTGTTTTCTACAGCCTCCTAGCTTCTTGTAGGTCCTCCTCGCTCAGAAGGGGTCATGCCTGCCCCTCAGGCCACCATCCACCCTTCTCTGCGTGGCTTTCCCGGGCGTCTCCAGGCTAGGGAGACTCGCCCAGCTGACGGCCCTGACTCCCCTGACACCCCTCCATCCTGGATTGCCAGGGTGGCCTGGCCTGCCCTTCAGAATCACAGCTGGTAAAAAAGAAGTTGCACTTGGCTTTCATTTCTTTAAAGTAAGATTTCCAAAATGGTCTTTAAAAGGTTAAGACAAGAGTCTGGGATATAGGTGATTTGTTTAAGTGAATTCTGGCCTCCGCAGCACCAGTCCTCATGGCGAGATGGCCTGCATTTTTCATGCCCATCAGGGAAGCCCTGGGGTTCCTTGCACCAGTTCCGAGCCCATCACAGCCAGGTGCAGGGGGACGGATGTGAGGCTGCTGAGGGGGTTCTCAGAGAGGAAGGAGAGGCGTCAGGGCCCCCCACGCGGGCTCAAGACAGCCTTGGGCCCCTTCACCAGCCCCGCTGAGAGAAGCAGTGATACCTGCAGTCTGGCCAAAGCGGGGGCATCCGCTCTGGAACTGTGGTCCCCAGAGGGCTCCCGGCCCAGCCACTTCCCATTTGCAAATGGGGAAACTTAGTTTCCCCAGAGAGACCTGTGAATTGCCCCACAGCACCCCAGGACTGAAAAATATAGGGCTCCATGGGGTTTCCCTGGTCATCCAATCGTTGGGACTCCATACTTCCAACGCAGGGGGCGCAGGTTCGATCCCTGGTCAGGGAGCTAGAAATCCCACAAGCAGTGTGGTGCAGACGAAAAGACAGGGACCCATGAGAAAACTAGCGGGGTTACGGGGGTGCAGGGAACAGGTCTCCAGCACTAAAGAACTTCCAGACCTGAGACCTGAGAGGCGGGAGATCACCCGCCTGAGAGGTGGGACCCCAGCTTGGGGGCTTCCGTGGGGAGACTCTGCCCAAGCCACTGGGCTGCTCAGGGCCTTGGTCTCCACTGTGAAAAGGGCCCTGGCCGGGTGCTGGGAATCTAAGCCTGAGCTGGGTGCCTGGTCCCTGCTAGCCCTCGACCTGGGGAAGGGCCCCCAAGGAGGGCGGCCAGGACCTAACTACCTCTCAGCCCCCATCTGGCCTCTCTGGGGCCAGGGACCGGCACCCTCCCCAGGCCGCTGGATGGGGTCTGCGGGTCAGCCTAGGCCTGGGGCCAAGCCACAGGACAGAGCTTAGGGACGGGGCGGGGGCGCGACTGAGAATTCCAAGGGTCTGAGCTGCTTCCTGGGAATCAAGCCACCAAGCCATGGTCTAGGGACAAGGGTCAGGGTTCAGCACTTGCAGGTCGCCAGCCAGGAGTGGGGGGCGCTCCCAGAGCCCGCGGGACAGCATGCCCTCTATGAAGGTGCAGCGGGCCCTTGGTGAGCCGCTGGGGAACACAGCCCGGTAGGTCCAGATGTCCCGACTTTTCAGAACAGCCAGATGCCTGGTTTAGGGTGGAATCTCTACTTCCCACTGTTGAAAATGAATCAGAGGTCTTTAAGCCCATCACCTGTGGACCAAGGGTGGCTGACACCTGGGGACGCTGCCGCAGCGTGGGCCCTGAGGCCGGAGCCCCAGCCTCGGACAGGCCGGACCGTGAACCCAAGGAAGCCGGGGACGGCCGGGCTTCTGGGCTGGAGTGACAGCAGCAGGGGGCCACAGGGACAGCCGTCCGGGGCCAGCCTGGAGGGCGTGCGGGGCGAGCCCTGTGCTCTCATCACGAGTCAGAGCAGAGAGCGCCAGGCACCTCGCACCGCATGCGCCCACGCGCCCATTCTCTCGGGCATCCTCAGGGCGGACGGGCACTGAGCGGCCGGCTCAGGCCCAGCCCTTCCTGCCCGAGCCAGCGCTCCCCCAGGACAGCGCACGGCACCTCGTGCGGCCGGGTCAGAGCCACGGGGTGATGATACAACTGCACATCTGGTGTGTGTGCGTGTAATGTGTGTGTGCGCATTGTGTGTGTGTCTGTACTGTGTGTGTGCGTGTGTGTTGTGTATTGTGTGTGGGTATACGTGTGTACTGTGTGTATGGGTGTGTGTGTGTATGGGTGTGTGTGTGTGTATATTGTATGTGGGGATGTATGTATGTATATGGGTGTGTGTGTGTGTCTGTGTGCGGGTGTGTGTATATGTTTGGATGTATTGTGTGTATGGAGGTGTTGTGTATGGGGGTGTTGTGTATGGGGGTGTTGTGTATGGGGGTGTGTGTGTATGGGAGTGTGTGTATGTATATGGGTGTGTGTGTATGGGGGTGTGTGTGTATGGGGGTGTGTGTGTATGGGGGTGTGTGTGTATGGAGGTGTGTGTATGTATATGGGTGTGTGTGTATGGGTGTGTGTGTGTATGGGTGTGTGTGTATGCGTGTGTATGGGTATGGGAGTGTGTATATGTGTGTATGTGTGTGTGTTTATATCTGTGGGCAGGGCTTAATTTTGGGCCCTCAGAACTTACTAACGCATTTAATTCTCACAGACGTTGATGAGGGGGGCCCTGTACCCAGTATCTTCCGTTTCAAAGACAGGAACAGGAGGCACAGAGAGGTTAAGAGTCTTGCCCCAAGTCACACAGTCAGTCCTGGAAGGCCGCCGCCCCGCTGTGGTTCGGGGATCTGAGAAGGGCCGGGGGCACGTCTGCCACAGGCCCCCGGTGACTCTGCCCGCCTATTTGGATGTCTGAAGACATATCATTTGGGAAAGAGGTGCCCCTTGCTAATGACAGGGCCAGCTGGGATTCATTAACAATCCAGATTTTTAGGCCCTGCCCTGGCAGGTGCTGACCTGGTGGGTCTGGCGTCAAGGATCTGTAAATTCAAGGCCACCCGGTGCCTGGGTTAGAAGCTCGCCTGGGACTTGCTCCCTCTGGACGCCTCGGGACCTGCTGCTGGTGTGGCCAGGCCCGGCACAGGGGCCCGCTCAGTGGACCTTTGCTGAGCTCCTAGCTGCAGAAAACCCGGCCCCAGCAAGAGCTGTGAGCAGCCCAGCACCCAAAGGCCCAGCCTCCTACCCCTCTGAGGCACGGACACCCAAGAGGTGGCACGTGTCACCTGGTGTCCCCACGTCCCCTGGCACCCAGGCGGTCAGGAAGCCAGGTTCCTGCTGTTCGCGCCTGCAGGCAGCTCCTCCCCGCCCGGCTGGGGAATGCTAACCCGGGAATTGCTGACTTCCACCACCACCGATAAGGAGGAGGAAGGTCATGGAGGAGACCCGGCCCCTTCCCGGCAGGGCGGGCCGGCTACAGGCGCAGCCAATGACCCGGGCTGACAGCCCTGGCCACCTGATCGGAGCCTGGAGGGCCAGCTTGCTGCAAATGTGTGCCTTCCTGCCCGGACAGGCATCACGCGGCCGGGACCATCGCGAGGGGCCAGAACAGGAGCAGAGGCAGGTGCGGGACCCCAGGAGCCTCCCTCCTTTCCTTCCCCAGCGGGGTAAGTTCCAGACTGCCTACAAAGCAGTCCCCAGCCCCGTGCATGCGTGCGGAGGCTCACCTGTCAGGACAGGGGAAGCCACGGGAGGGTGTGCATGGGCGTGCGCCGCGAAACCGTCCTGGCTGGGGAGAGGCGGGGCAGTGCTCAAGCGGCTCCGCGTCCGGGGAGGGGCCGCGAGCCGTGAAGCCGGACCTCGTTGAGGCAGCAGCAGTGAAGCGGAGCTGCACGCCTCTCCCCGGTGGGGGTGGGGTGGGCCTCTTTATGGCCCCGGAGGCTGCAGCCCCAGAGATTCCCATCTTGGCTGAGCCCCTGGCCTGCGAGTAAGGGACCCGCCTCCGAGCCTCAGTTTGCCATCTGTGACATGGCAGCACGCGTGTTGGGGCCAGCAGAGTGTCCCTAGGCGGTCAGTGGCTGAGTCCAGCGCCAATGGCCCTGGAGAGGAGCGGGAGCCCCGGGGCTGGAGGGCTGGGGTGGGGGCCAGGTCCCTCACCCCTAAGGCTGTCCGCCCTTCCTGGTGATCAGCCCTGGGGGCGGGGGGTGGTCTCTGCTCCCTCTCCATCCCCCAGACCCCACCCCAGTCCCCCAGGGGCCAATGTCCCTGCAGCCCTGGGGACAGCCCCTCTGTCCAAGAGGGCCTTTTGGACAAGGAAGGGTCAGAGGGGGCGAGGGGGGAGCAGCTCTGTCCCCTGGGTCCTGGGGTGCACTGCCAACTTCATACAGATGGACCAGTGGTGAGGGGACAGCTCTGTGGCCCAGGCGAGGCCGTGCACCTCCGACCCTTACACCCTGCGAGCCTGATGACCCTTCCTCCTTCCCCCAGGGGGCTGTGGGTGCGGCCCCGGGCAGAGTCTCAGGTGACCCGTGGAAGGGCCGGGCCCAGTGCCGGTTTTCCAGGGTGGGGGGTGGGAGGTCGGGGGTGGAATAACTCACAGTGGCTGGAAGTGGGGTCTCCTCCGAAGGCCTACCTTGGTCTTCCTGGTGCCCCGGGGATGGCAAGGAGAGCCAGGCTCAGCCCCTCTCACCTTCCTCGTACAGCTGGGGGAGGCATGGCGCAGAGGCACACCAAGGCGGGCCCAGGGCCACACAGCAAGTTGGCCTGGGACGTGCCCTCCAGTGTCTTTGGCCTTTGATTGTTCTCTCTGTACATTTCCAGGTGGTTCCACCTTCCTGGGCCTTTAAAAAAAAAAAAAAGATGATTTTTTTTTAAGAACAGTTTTAGACTTTCAAAACAATCGCAAACAGAGCGCCCAGAGTTCTTGCAGCCCCACGCAGTCTCTGGCGCATTTGCAATGGCTCATGAACCAGAGTTTGTTCATTATTACTGAGGAAAGCCCAGGCTTCATTCGGCTTCCCTGCGTTTCCACCTAATGTCCCTTTTCTGTTCTAGGACCCCATCCAGGACACCATGTGACATTTAGTCATCACACCTCCCAGGGCTCCTGGGCTGGGATGATTGCCCAGACTTTCCTTGTTTGTTTGTCGCTTAAATTTTATTTTATTGAAGTACAGTTAATGGACAGTGTTGCGTTAATTTCAGCTGTACAGCAAAACACGTCTGTTTTATGCATATATGTATATATATACACACACACACACATTCTTTTTCATATCCATATGGCTTGTCATAGAATGTTGAAGAGAGTTCCTATGCTGGACAGTAGGACCTAGCTGTTCGTCCAGGCTGTATATAATAGTTAGCATCTGCCAGCCCCCAAGCTCCCACTATACCCTTCCCCCATCCCCCTCTCCCCCTGGCAACCTCAAGATTACTGTCTGTGTCCATGAAGCTTTTTCCATTTCATGGATAAGTTTCTGTCGCTATTTAGATCTCACATGTACGTGTCTTTCCGACTTACTTCACTTAGTGTGACACTCTCTGGGGTCATCCGCGTCGCTGCGAATGGTATCATCTCATTCTCTTTAATGGTTGAGTCATACCCCATTGTATATATGTACCATATCTGTCGATAGGCACTTAGGTTGGTTCCACACCTTGGCGCTTGTGAATAGTTGAAACTACTATGAACATAGGATTGTATGTATCTTTTCTTAAAAATTTATTTTTGGCGGAGCTGGGTTTCGTCGCCACATCTCTCTCTAGCTGTAGTAAGTGGGAGCCGCTCTCTAACTGTGGTGCATGAGCTTCTCATTGAGGTGGGCTCTCTTATTGCGGAGCAGGGGGTCTGAGGGGTTCAGGCTCAGTAGCTGTGGCACACGCGCTTGATAGCTCTGCAACATGTGGAACCTTCCAGATCAGGGATTCAACCCATGTCCCAATGCATTGGCAGGCAGATTCTTAACCACCGCACCAACAAGGAAGTGCATATCTCTTTGAATTAGAACTTTTTCTGGATATATGCCCAAGTGTGGGGTTGCTGGGTCATTCGGTAGTTCTACGGCTTCCCAGGTAGCGCCAGTGGCTAAAGAACCTGCCTGACGCGAGTCTGATCCCTGGGTCAGGGATATCCCCTGGAGAAGGAAACGGCAACCCACTCTAGTATTCTTGCCTAGAGAATCCCAAGGACAGAGGGGCCTGGCGAGTGTGGGTCCACACGGTGGCAAAGACTTAGACACCACTAAAGTGACTTAGCACAGCATAGCGCAAGGTAGTTCTGTTTTTACTTTATAAAGAAAATTCCATACTGTTTTCCATCATGGCTGCACCAGTATACACTCCCACCAACAGTTTAGGAGGGTTCCCTCTTCTCCACGTCTAATCTAGCAAGTTTTTAGTAGACTTTTCCATGATGGCCATTCTGACTCCGATACTTTGGCCGCCTGATGCAAAGACCTGACTCACTGGAAAAGACCCTAATCCTGGGAAAGATTGAAGGCAGGAGGAGAAGGGGACGACAGAGGATGAGATGGCTGGATGGGATGGCTGGATCACTGACTCAATGGACATGAATTTGAGTAAACTCCAGGAGTTGGTGATGGACAGGGAGGCCTGGCGTACTGCATTCCTTGGGGTCGCAAAGAGTCAGACACGACTGAGCGACTGAACTGAACTGATTCTGACTGGTGTGAGGTGATAGCTCATTGCAGTTTTGATGTGCGTTTGTCTAATAATTTATGATGCTGAGCATCTTTTCATGTGCCTGTTGGTCACCTGTATAGACTTTCCTTATTTTAATTTTTTTGAGGAGTTTTGGTTTGGTGCTTTGTAAGATCAGTTCAGTTCAGTCCAGTCACTCAGTCATGTCCGACTCTGCGACCCCATGAATCGCAGCACACCAGGCCTCCCAGTCCATCACCATCTCCTGGAGTTCACTCAGACTCACGTCCATCGAGTCCGTGATGCCATCCAGCCATCTCATCCTCAGTCGTCCCCTTCTCTTCCTGCCCCCAATCCCTCCCAGCATCACAGTCTTTTCCAATGAGTCAACTCTTCTCATGAGGTGGCCAAAGTACTGGAGTTTCAGCTTTAGCATCATTCCTTCCAAAGAAATCCCAGGGCTGATCTCCTTCAGAATGGACTGGTTGGATCTCCTTGCAGTCCAAGGGACTCTCAAGAGTCTTCTCCAACACCACAGTTCAAAAGCATCAATTCTTCAGTGCTCAGCTTTCTTTATGGTTCAATTCTTACATCCATACATGACTATTGGAAAAACCATAGCTTTGACTAGATGGACCTTTGTTGGCAAAGTAATGTCTCTGCTTTTTAATATGCTGTCTAGGTTGGTCATAGCTTTTATTCCAAGGAGCAAGTGTCTTTTAATTTCATGGTGCTTTATAAAATGCCCCCACTTAAGATTTGTCTGATTAGACAGAAATTATGGCTTGCATAACTCGATGAGGCTATGAGCCACACTGTGTAGGGCCACCCAAGACAGATGATCATGGTGGAGAGTTCTGACAAAACATCCAGTGGAGAAGGGAACGGCAACCCACTCCAGTATTCTTGCCACAAGACCCGCATGAACAGTATGGAAAAGCAAAAGGATATGACAGTGGAAGTTCAGCCCCTAGGTCAGAAGGTGTTCAATATGCTACTGGGGAAGAATGAGGGCAATTACTAATAGCTCCAGAAAGAATGAAGCAGCTGGGCCAAAGCAGAAACAACACTCAGGTACGATGGGTCTGGGGGCGAAGGTAAAATCTGATGCTGTAAGAACAATATTGCATAGAAACCTGGACTGAATTAGGTCCATGAATCAAGGTAAATTAGATGTGGCCAAGTGGGAGATGGCAAGAGTGAACATCAACATTTTAGGAATCAGTGAAATGGGCAAATTTAACTCAGAGGACCATTATATTTACTACAGTGGCAAGAATCCCTTAGAAGAAATGGAGTAGCCATCATAGTCAACAAAACAGTCCGAAATGCAACACTTGGGTGCAATCTCAAAAACGCCAGAGTGATCTCTATTCATTTCCAAGGCAAACCATTCAGTATCATGTCTATGCTCCAACCACTGATGCCTAAGAAGCTGAAATTGACTAGTTCTATGAGGACCTACAAGATGTTCTAGAATGAACACCAAAAACAACGTCCGTTTCATTATAGAGGATTGGAATGCAAAAGTAGAAAGTCAAGAGATGTCTGGAATGACAGGCGAGTTTGGCCTTGGGGTACAAAACGAAACAGGGCAAAGGCTAATGGAGTCTTGTCAAGAGAATACACTGGTCGCAGCAAACACTCTTTTCCAACAACAGAGACGGCTCTGCACATGGGCATCACCAGATGGCCAAATCAGATGGACTATATTCTTTGCAGCCAACCATGAGAAGCTCTATAAGACCAGGAGCGGCCTGGTCCAGGTCATCAGCTCCTTATTGCAGAACTCAGGCTTAAATTGAAGAAAGTAGGGAAGACCTCTGGACCATGCAGATATGACGGAAATCAAATCCCTTATGATTTACAGTGGAGGCGATGAACAGATTCAAGGGGTTAGATCTGGTAGACAGAGTGTCTGAAGAATTGTGGACAGAGGCTCATAACATTGTGTAGGAGGCAGTAACCAAGACCATCCCAAAGAAAAAGGAAAGCAAGAATGCAAAGTGGTTGTCTGAGGCGGCTTTACAGATAGCTGAGGAAAGAAGGGAAGCAAAAAGCAAGGGAGAAAGGGAAAGATACACCCAACTTCATGCAGAGTTCCAGAGGACAGCAAGGAGAGATAAGAAGGCCTTCTTAAATGAATAATGCAAAAAAAGAAGATAGCAACGATGAAAAAGACTAGAGATCTCTTTAAGAAAACCGGAGATATCAAGGGAACATTTCATGCAAAGATAGGCTTGATAAAGGACAGACACGGTAAGGACTTAACCGAGGCGGAAGATTAAGAAGAGATGGAAAGAATACACAGAAGAACTATACAAGAAAGGCCTTAATGACCAGGATACTCACAGTGGTGTGGTCACTCACCTGGAGCCGGACATCCTGGAGTCTGCAGTCAAGTGGGCCTTAGGAAGCATCACTGTGAACAAAACTAGTGGCGGTGATGGAATTTCAGCTGAGCTGTTTCAAATCCTAAAAGATGATGCTGTTAAAGTGCTGCACTCAATATGCCAGCAAATCTGGAAAACCCAGCAGTGGTCACAAGACTGGAAAAGGTCAGTTTTTATTCCAATCCCAAAGAAAGGCAATGCCAAAGAATGCTCAAACTACCAGATAATCGTGCCCATTTCAAATGCTAGTAAGGTTATGCTCAAAATCCTTCAAGCTAGGCTTGAGCAGTACATGAACCAAGAAATTCCAGATGTTCAAGCTGGATTTAGAAAAGGCAGAGGAACCAGAGATCAAATTGCCAACATTTGTTGGATCATAGAGAAAGCAAGGGAATTCCGGAAAAAAAAAAAAAAATCTACCTATGCTTCAATGACTGTGCAAAAGCGTTTGTGCAGATCACAACAAACTGGAAAATTCTTCAACAGATGGGAGTACCAGACTACCTTACATATCTCCTGAGAAACCTCTTTATGGATGAAGAAGCAACAGTTAGAACCTTACATGGAACAACCCACTGGTTCAAAATCAAGAAAGGAGCAAGACAAGACTGTATACTGTTATTGATTTAAATTATATGCAGAGTACATCATGGAAGATGCTGGGCTGAATGAATATCAAGCTGAAATCAAGATTGCTGGGAGAAACATCAATAACCTCAGATATGTTTCTGTCACCACAAGCCAGGCTTATCGTGTGTCTGTCCTGGCCCAGTCCTAGAATCAGCCATTTCTCCAAAGATTCTGTTTACTGGAGCGTGGCTTTCGGAGCCAAGGTGCTTTACCTGCTCTCCGTGTGTGCTTTGCTGCACTTGTGTCTTTCAGACCCTCTCAGCCGACATATATGTGTATAGAAACCCATGGAGAGATACGCGAGTATGTGTGCACACATCCACGCAAACACACACATCTATAGCTTAGCCTGTGCAAGTTGCTGTTCGGTCGCTCAGTCGTGTCCGACTCTTTGTGACCCCATGGACTGGTCCTTGTCCTTCAGTATCTCCCAGAGTTTGCTTTGTTTCCTGTAACTGAAGCGGTGACGCCATCCAACCATCTCGTCCTCTGTCGTCCCCTTCTCCTCCCACCTTCGGTCTTTCCCAGCATTAGGGTCTTTTCCAGTGAGTCAGCTCTTCACATCAAGTGACCAAAGTATTGGAGTTTCAGCTTCAGCATCAGTCCTTCCAAAGAATACCCAGGACTGGTTTCCTTTAAGATGGACTGGTTTGATCCCCTTGCAGCCCAAGGGACTCTCTAAGAGCCTTCTCCAACGCCACAGCTCAAAAGCACCAGTTCTTCGGCACTCAGCTTCTTTCTGGTCCAACTCTCACATCCATACGTGACTACTGGAAAAACCATAGCTTTGGCTAGATGGACCTTGTCAGCAAACTGGTGTCTCTGCTTTTTAATACACTGTCTAGGTTTGTCATAGCTTTTCTTCCAAGGAGCAAGCATCTTTTAATATCATGGCTACAGTCACCATCTGCAGTGATTTTGAAGCCCAAGAAAATAAAATCTGTCACTGTTTCCACTTTTTCTCCATCTATTTGCCATGAAGTGATAGGGCCGGATGCCATGATCTTAGTTTTCTGAATGTTGAGCTTTAAGCCAACTTTTCACTCTCCTCTTTCACTTTCATCAAGAGGCTCTTTAGTTCCTCTTCACTTTCTGCCATTAGAGTGGTATCACCTGCATATCTGAGGTTATTGATATTTCTCCCAGCAATCTTGATTCCAGCTTGTGATTCATCCAGCCGCTATAAGTGGGTGTGGATACTAACCTGTCTATATACATATATCTGTAAGTTTGCCTGTATATACGTGTATTCCAACCTGTGCATACACGCACATCTAACAAGTATTTCTACATGTAACACGTGTATCTCTGTCCCGTGAAATTCAAGTTCGCACTGGTGTCTCCATCTCTCAGCCACCACCCCATGGGTCATTCCGGCTTCCTCTCCTGGGTTTCTGTAACTCCTGCTCCAAAAGTGAGAAACCCGTCTATCACCACCAACCACCATTTACTTAGCTGTTGACATCAGACTGCTGGACACATGTACAGAAGCGTTAAGATTTTGAAACCCAGGCCCTGTACAAAACATGGTGACCAGCTGGAGCCCAGGACACAGAGGTGGGGCCTTTACTTTCAGTCTTCAGCCTCCACTCATCGCCGGGCTTGGGGGCAGACACCTCTCTCCTCCGGTCATTGAGGCGCTTCTTTCTTTCATAGTACAGTTCACAGCTTTGGTGGACTCGGCTTCCATCCTGGGATTCCCTAGTCGTCTTGAATCTGTTTTGTTTTCATTCATTAAGGTTCGCTTGTGCTATAAAGTTTAAAGACTTTGGAAAAACGCGAGGCATCAGGTAGCGACCATCACAGGACCACCCTCAAAAGTCCCCGGGGCTTCCCTGCTCAGCCCTCTACGCCGCTGATGTATTGATCCTTCCAGCTTATTCTCACAAAGGCAGGGAATGTGAAAATATTCTCACCCCCTTCAGAACACAGAAGGCGGCGCCCAGAGCACTCTGCTGCTTGCATTGCTCACTCGCTGTGGCTCAGAGGCCTTCCCTTGCCGACGCCGTGGCACCAGCTTCACACTGCTCGCGCCAGTCTGGAGCGTGAATTTTGTGGCACCTGGGTCATTTCCAAGGTGTCACTGTTACAGAGCCCCCACTCTCTTGGAGCCCTGCCCTGTCAGAAGCGGACAGTCGTCTGCAGAGTGTTCCCACAGGTGGGGCTTCTGGGCAAAGGGCACTGTGATTTTATAGGCGCTGGCTGGTTGACTGGTAACCCGCCCTCATCATGGCGAGGCCCTGCCCTCCCCGCAGCCCACCGAGGGTGTGCCCGCAGACTTCAGGGAGGAGCTGGGAGGTGACAGAGCGTGTCTTGGGACCCCTTTGTCTTTCTGGTTGAGGGTACTGAGCCTCTTTTCATATATTTTAAGGACACAGACAAGTAGGAACTGGGTGCGTCCGTCTGCCCCGTTTTCTGTGGAGTCATTGCTCTCTTCCTCCAGCATGGCAGGTGAGAAAGAAAGAAAGGAAAGTGAAGTCGCTGGGTCACGTCCGACTCTTTGCGACTCCATGGACTTTAGCCCGCCAGGCTCCTCCATCCATGGAATTTTCCAGGCAAGAGTACTGGAGTGGGTTGCCATTTCCTTCTCCAGGGGAATCTTCCCAACCCAGAGATCGAACCTGGGTCTCCCACATTGCAGGCAGATGCTTTACCATCTGAGCCATGGGGTCTCAGGTGAGGTTCAGTTACAAATACCTGCTGGGAGAGGGCAGGGTCCAGCCTGACTCAGAACCAAATCCCACAGCAGATTTTGTTTGTTGAAAATTAAGAGAAAAGGGACTGAGATAAACAGCAGACAAACCCCAGCTGAAGCTCAGCCCGCAGAAGCCCCTGGCCTGTCCTCAGAACTATCAAAGTCATGAAAAACGGAAAATCTGACAGCTGGCCCCAGCCCAGAGGAGCCTAACGAGATGAGATGCTTAAGTGCGAGGTGGTGTCCCCAGTGCCCTCCGGGGATGAAATAGGGCACTAAGGAAAGGCCAAGGGAAGCGAATGAAGCCTGAGCCCCCACCACGTGTCAGGAGCCACGGCTGGCTCTGAGGCAGGGACCAGGTGGAAGGGGAGGCTCGCAGCTGACCCTCAGTGAGGGGTGTGCAGGGAGAAGGTTGGTGCCCACGGGAGGCAGGAGGCAATGGAAGAAGCAGCTTGTTCCACTCCTCCTTATTCTCTCCTGGAACCGGGAGCAATCTGGGAGGGCTCCCAGAGGAGGGGATGGTCAAGCAGGGCTTGGTAGAATGTGTAAGAGTCTATCAGGCTGCCACAGGGAAAGGAAGGTATTCTGGGCACGGGAGCAGCTTGAGCCAAGCTCTCCCCATGAGAAATGGCCGAGTGCAGTGATGCACGGACGGCTCCCTTCTTCCTGCTCCCCGACCGGGCGTGGGTGCAGTGGGCGCTGATGCGAGACCCCAGGCAGAGGGCTCCTGGCCTCTTCTGGGCCTGTTGTGTCCCTGCATCTCCAGCAGGAATGTGTTTCATGTGACGGGAACCCCCTGGCCTTGCCTGTCTGACCCTTGTGTTCGTGATGAGAATCTAAAACCCAGACTCTGGGGTAGGGGGTCTACTCAGGCAGGAGCCCAGCTGGCTCCCTGTCACAGGCTACGCAGTCCTTGGGGTGGTGAAGAGCTGGACACGACTGAGTGCACACACGTGCACACACACAATCAGCTTCCCATGAGCCGAACCCGCCGTCCCGGGCCCTGAGCTTCACCGGGCCTCCAGCCCTGAGGGCCTTTGGCTTCCTTGTGGGCCTGGCTGCCCAAACGTGGGTGCTGTGATGAGGTCTGTCACCCCCCTCCTGTCGTTTGGCCCTGCTCATGGGCACCTTCCTTCCCCTTCCTGGTAAGGGATGACAAGCCCTGCTCCTTGCGGCCACCACCCGCCCTCCCTCCTCTCGCCTTACCCTGCCTGCCCTCGGGTGGGACGTCCACCCGAGCCTCCCTTGCCTGCTCTGACCTATCCTCCAAGGCTGTTCAGGTCGTGTGGCTGCTCAGTGGTGTCTGACCCTGTGCGACCCTATGGACTGGAGCCCGCCAGGCTCCTCTGTCCATGGGGATTCTCCAGGCAAGAACGCAGGAGTGAGTCACCTTTTCCGTGTGACCCCATGGACTGTGGCCCATCAAGCTCCTCTGCCCATTTAACTCTGCAGGCAAGAATACTGGAGTAGGTTGCCATTCTCTTCTCCAGGGGATCTTCCTGACCTAGGGATCGAACCCAGGTCTCTTGCATTGCCCATGGACTCTTTATAGTCTGAGCCACTAGGAAAGCCAAGTCAGGTCAGTTGCTCAGTCGTGTCTGACTCTTTGTGACCCCATGGACTGCAGCACACCAGGCTTTCCTGTCCATCACCAACTTCCAGAGCTTGCTCAAACTCATGTCCATTGAGTCGGTGATGCCATCAAACCATTTCAAGCATCAGGGTCTTTTCCAATGAGTCAACTCTTTGCATCAGGAGGCCAAAGTATTGGAGTTTCAGCTTCAGCATCAGTCCTTCCAATGAATATTCAGGGTTGATTTCCTTTAGGATGGACTGGTTGGATCTTCTTGCAGGCCAAGGGGCTCTCAAGAGCCTTCTCCAACACCACAGTTCAAAAGCATTAATTCTTTGGCACTCAGCCTTCTTTTTGGTCCAACTCTCACATCCATACACGACTACTGGAAAAACCATAGCTTTGACTGAACAGACCTTTGTCAGAAAAGTATGGTCTCTGCTTTTGAATATGCTGTCTAGGTTGGTCATAGCTTTGCTTCCAATGAGCAAGCATCTTTTAATTTCATGGCTCCAGTCACCATCTGCAGTGATTTTGGAGCCCAGAAAATAAAGTCTTTCACTGTTTCCATTGTTTCCACATCTGTTTGCCATGAAGTGATGGGATTGGATGCCATGATCTTTGTTTTTTGAATGTTGAGTTTTAAGCCAGCTTTTTCACTCTCCTCTTTCAACCTTCATCAAGAGGATCTTTAGTTCTTCTTTGCTTTCTGCCATAGGGTGGTGTCATCTGCATACCAAAGGAAGCTGAGCCCCTAAGCAAATGTCACCATCTCCAAGAAACCTTTCCTGACTACCAAGCTGAGTTACTCTCTTCGCCTTTGCCACCCTGCCCCGCCCATGTACAGCCTCAGTTTGGGTCTGTCTGCAGTTTTCCTCATGCTAATACTGGGGCCATGGGTTTGGGGGAGGAAGGCCACAGAAGTAAAATGCCCATTTCCTTCCGTCCTGGCGAGGGAGCCTGGTGTTGACATGACCTGTCACTGCTGAAGTCAGGCAGTGATTGTCAGGCTTTCTCCCGTGAAATTACCCTTCTCTTCCATTTCCATGAAGTGCTCCCTGGAAGGAAGTCACCTGGCCAGTCACCCCTAAGGACTGGGAAGGGAGATGCCCCTCCTGGGGGGTGGAACAGCCACATAGATCCCTTGGAGCTCTGCGACATGGGAGAGTCACCTCCTTCTCCTCCATTTACCTAGGCACCCTTTGATTTATATTGGTATGGACTTAGGGATATTCCTTTTATTGCTGATGTTCAGTCGTCCAGTCGTGTCCAACTCTTTGCGACCCCATGGACTGAAGCCCACCAGGCTTTTATAAGTGGGGTTATCATCCAATACCTACTTAATGTTGTTCCTTAGATTGTCCCAGCTTTGGCCGTTGTGAGCTCTTGTCCGGACCCCACCCCACTGGCCTTGATGGTAATCGTCCCTCTCTTTCATGGGCCCCTCCTGTGTCTCCTCTGTGGGCCCCTCCCTGCATCTCTTTGACTCGGTCCCATCATTGTGCGGGCCCGTAGATCTACCAACTATCCACCCGTCTGTCGTCTGTCTATCTATCTGTCTCACTTCCTGCCTTCTGGGCCTGTAAGATGTCCCAGGCTTGCTTACATTTCCCGCCAGAGAATCTGCTTCACACGCTAAGGCCTGGCTCGGAGCCCCTCCTCCAGGCAGCCTCCCTGGCTGTCTCCAGGCAGCTTGGGGGCTGTTTGGTGGCCCTGGCCTCCCTGTTTATCCTCCATCACAGCCACTCTGTTTCCTTGGCTATCTTTGCTACTAGGCTGAGAGCTCCCGCAGGCAGGGCCATCTGATTCATCCATCCACCCAGGTCCCCAGTACCCAGCACTGGGCCAGGCAGAGGGTGGGGCTGGGCAGTGCTGCCAGCAACCAGACCCTGCCCCCACTGGCTCTGATGATCATCACTCTCCTTTGTGGGCCCCCTTCCCCACACTGGGCGGGTGCTGGGCCCCAGGCCAGGGCGGACAACGGAGGCCAGAGAAGTGGGCTCACCCAGCTTCCCACGTGGACGGAACCTGTGCCGCTCACCACCTTAGCTCGCAGCAGGCAGGGTCAGCGCAGCTCAGCAGGGCTGGTGTGTGAGGGGCTGGCACCACAGAGCTGCCCTCTGAAGGCAGAAGAGCTCTGTGTGGGGAGGGAGAGGAGGCTGTGCCCACCTGCACGGTGACGGGAGACCCTGGGCTCCCACCTGGATTGGCGCCAAATCAGTGGGTGCTCCGACCACTCCTCCCCACCATGCGGCCTGTGAAACCTACAGCTGGGTGGCTGGATGTATGAAGGGTGCAGACAGGGCCGCTGCTCAGAGCCTGCAGTGGCCCCGTGGATAAGACCTGAGTGAGTGCCTCCCACCCAGCTGCCCCCTGGAGAGCCAGGAAGAAAGCGGGCGCCTGGAAATGGGCGGGAGATAGGGGTCAGTGTCCTGCACGGCTTTGCCTGATCAGAGGTGGTAACTTGTGGGGCTGCCCCTTCTGCGTGTCTGGGACAGGCAGGGCCCCTGCACACAGCTCCTGTTCAGGCGCCAGTTAGTCAGTCATTCAACAGATGGTTGTAGGTTGCCTGGACAAGAGCCTTGAGGATCCTGAGTGTTAACATAGTGGCACCTGGTTTCAGCCCAAAGGTGCTCGGGGCCCTCGGGGCTGGGGAAGGGCTGGCTTGTCCACGTCAGGTGATGCAGGAGGGAGACTCGGAGACAGACGGGCACCAGTGTCAGCACCACGACGAGCAGGCGCAAACGCGGAGGAGGCAGGGGTCAGAGCGGGCTCAGGGAGCCCAAGGCCCCCAACTGTTTGGAGAACAGGGCGGCTTGAACGTGACAGGTCCAGGGAAACTGAAGGACCAGATGCCAAGTGGCTGGTTCCGCTACTGAGATATGGGGGAAGGAGGGGTAGGTGGTGGGCCGTGAGGCACTTATCCAGTTCCACCGAGAGCAAGGCCTGGCTCTGCCCTCAGGGCTGAGTGGCACCTGGACCATCTGAGTTGGGCAGATGGCTCTGAAGTCCTCTACGTTTGTGCTCACCCCTAAAGGCGAGTGCAGACACGGCAGAGCGGGTGAGCGGGAGGAGGGCGTGGTCAGCTGGGCAGAGTGGCCGCTGAGGGGCCGGTGAGTCGCAGGCGGAGACAAAGCCAGTGGGCTTAGCATCCTGGAAGGTGCTGGCAGCCTGGATGAGGGCTACTTTGGGGAGTGGGGAGTGGGCGAGGCCAGGCTCAGGACGGAAAGCAGAGCTGGCTGGGGTGGGGGCTCTGGAGGTTTTGCTGGGAAGGGAAAGGAGATGGGAAGCAGCCAAACGAATGGAATGAGGGCTGAACCCAGCGCAAGGAGGCGGCATCACCCACGTGCAGTTCAGGCACAGCTGAGAGTGACTCTCAGGGGAGTCCTGTGAAAATCCCTCCCCGAGCCCTCCTGCCCAGCTTGGCCTGCCGTGAATGATCTGTGCTCCATTTCCATGAGGAGGTCTTGGCTGGGAGGACACTTGCCCCCTGGGGAAGCCTCTCTAAATTGTGTGCTGGGGCTGGATTAATGTTTGCTTAGCCAAGTTCAAGCTCCACCCCCTGGTTCCTGGGCTGGCAGGAGGTCCAGCTTTCCAGGGGGATTGCTGCGCCCTGCTTCAGGAATACCGGTGCTCTGGACCTTGTGAGAGCCTGTGGGATCTGGGTATCCCTGGGGTCTCATTTATCACTGAGCAACCTCTCCAGGCTCCTGGGGAAATGGCAGCGGGGAAGCCGTTGCCATGCATCCCAGTCTGGGGCCTCCGACTCCTGTCGCCTCCAGGGACCCACCTCCCAACCCCAACCACTACTCAGGGGCCACATGGTCCAGGGGAGTGGGGCGAACCTGTCCTCTGACAGGAGGGACCTCAGAGGCCCAGCCACTGCCAGCCTTGTGGCCTCTCAGAACCTCGTCCCTCATTAAAAAAAAAAATCATTTTATTTATTTATGGCCGTGCTGGGTCTTCACTGCTCTGGGCTTTTCTCTACATTGTAGTGGCTTCTCCTGGTGTGGAGCACGGGCTCTGGAGCATCTGCTCTCAGGAGCTGCGTCGTGCGGGCTCAGTGGCTGCGTCACGTGCGCTCAGTAGCTGTATCACGCGGCTCAGTGGCTGCATCATGTGCGCTCAGTAGCTGTATCACGTGCGCTCAGTAGCTGTATCACGTGCGCTCAGTAGCTGTATCACGTGCACTCAGTAGCTGTATCACGCGCGCTCAGTAGCTGTATCACGCAGGCTCAGTAGTGGCTGCTCTGGAGCACGGGCTCAGCAGCCGCGGCTCCCGGGCTTAGTTGCTTTGCAGCAAGTGGGATCTTCCCAGACCAGGGACTGAACCCACGTCTCCTGCCCTGGCAGGCAGATTCTTTACCACTGAGCCACGAGGAAGGCCCCTTATCCCTCCTTTTTTAAAGTAAGGGGCTGCCTTGACCACTACGGATGTGACAAGAGGGTGTGCCAGTCCGGGTCGTGCTCCCATGTAGGCTGGTCCTTTCTGACCACCTCCCTCTGAGTGCCCACGTCAGGTTACTTAGGGCATTGATGAGGGAGCACCCCTCTTCTAAACGCAAAGGAGTCCCAGGCCCTGGCCAGCTCAGGGGCTGAGGCGGGGAGACAGGGCAGCAGAATCAGTGACTCCTGGGCAGAGGGCGACGCCTGCCCGGATGGAGCCTGAGCCAGGTCAGTGGGGGTGGCGTCTTCAGTCCAGGGGAACTGCTGACCGCTTCCTGCAGGCCTTCGACCCGGCCCCAGGGGGGCTCTGGTTGTCTGGACAGCCTGTTTGGTCCCGATATTCTTGTTTTGCAAAGAGAGGTTCCTGAAATCACGGGGCCTGGAGGTCTGCTTGGCTTTGACGGGGGCGGGTCTCAGCCGCTCAGGCCAGAAACAAGGAGCACAGACGAGCCCCTCTGGGCACACACACAGGGTCGCGGCCCTTTCGGCGGGCCCAGCGGCAGCCGGGTGCCAGGCTCCAGGCCAACTCCAGGCTTCTCGTTCCATCCCGGGCCCTGACCTCGGGCTTGGGCGTGCAGGGGAAACTGTCAGAAAGGGCATCTCAGGAGAACTGCTGGGGAGATCCGGGTGGGGCTCAGAAATGCGCGGGCCTCGGAAGGCATGTCGCAGATGTGTCTTACTGACGGGGAACCAGAGGCTGGGAAAGACGACGGGAATGCTGGGTCCACTCCCTCCTGCGACCTTGGGCGACGGCATTTCTCTTCACAAGCCTTAGTTTCCCCATTTGTAAACCCAAGGGACTTACTTTGACCTGTCTTTATTGGGAGCATTCTTTGCTTTCTTTTTCCCAGCTGCACCGTATGGTGTGTAGGTCCCTAGTTCCCTGACCAGGGATCAAACCCAGGCCCCCTGCATTTCCGGAGCGTGGAGTCTCAACCGCTGGACGCCCGGGGAAGTCCCGGGGGCTTTCTTAAGGGCTGGTTCTTGGTGACCTTTGACAGTTTAACAGTTCCATCCTAACCAGAGGGAGGAGAGAGGCAGGACGCGCGCCCGGGACTGTCCTGAGCCGGCGTCCGGCATAGAGGGTCTTCAGCCGTCTGGTCATGGCTTCACCCGCTCCCTAGTGAGGCCCTTGCTGTCCTAGCAGTGAACCGTACACATCCTGGTTCCAGGCAGGCGTCCGGGTCGAGGGGGTTAGGGAGGGGGGTGCCTTTGTGCTGACTCCTTCCTGCATCAGCGGCGGTGGGGTGGTCCTACGATGCTTTTCCAGGAATCCCCACCCCACCCGTTCTCTAGAGCAGGGCCCGCAGCCAGGGCCAAGTCCCGCCCCCGATTTGCAAATAACGTTTTCTTGGCTCATGGCCAGGCCCTCTCATTTCCGATCACCCACGTCTGCTCTGGGGCTGTAACAGCGGGACGTGGCAGAGCCAAACCTCGCTGCTCTCTTTCCAGAAGGCAGCTGCCGCCCCTTGCTCCGTGGCCACCTGTGTGCTTGCTGCTCCTGCCCAGGCTGCTGGAGTGAACGAGCAGGGGGTAGCAGCTGTCCTCCCACCCCACACCCGCCCCCTCCCTGGGGGCCTCTGCATTCCTGGGATTCTCTGTTTGTTTTATGGCCCATTGCAGATTAACCCTCAGCCCCCGCACCCCACCCGGACATCTGCAGTCCCTGGAAGTGGCCGTGGGAGGCTAGACAAGCTGCATGCCTGGAGCAGGCCAGGCGCAGGTACTCTTCTGACGGGCCCCACTCCGCAGGAGGACCTTTATACCCTCTGCCTAGTCCCTCTTCCTCCAGATTCAGCCGAGGAGCCTCTGCCTCCAGGAAGCCTTCCTGGATTTCTCCCTCCTCTCCTTCCCCTCTCTCTCTGGCTGCACAGATGGCAGGACACCACCCCAGTCTCCTTCCAGGTCTGTAAACCCGACTTGTCTGAGACCCCTCATGTGTGGGTACCTGAAGGCGCAACTGGGGTGATGGAGCTAAGACGGAGGGTGGCAGGGGTGGCTCTGAATTCTGAAGAGCAGAGCAGTCACCAGCTGGAGTCGGGATCCACGGAGAGGCTGGACCGCGTGGCCAGGGAGGCTGTCCAGGGGACCCCAGCTGGGCCTGGGGGGTTGGGCTGGGTCACCCCTCCAGGCTTGAGACTGTGCTGACATAGTTCCACACAGTCCCAGGGGATTGAAAATGTTCTGAGATGGCGTGACGGAATTAGAAATTGCCTTTTGTCTTTGTAGGACCACAACTGTTGCTACTTGCCCCACAAGTTAAAAAGATAAGCAGAGGGTAGTGGGTGGGGTGAGGTTTCCCAGGTGGCCCAAGTGGTAGAGAACCCATCTGAGAATGCAGGAGACTGTCAGAGACTCTGGTTGGATCCCTGGGTTGGGAAGATCCCCTGGAGGAGGGAATGGCAACCCACTCCAGTATTCTTGCCTGGAGAATCCCATGGATGGAGGAGCCTGGCGGGCTGCAGTCCATGGGGTCACAAGGAGTTGGCCACCACCGAGCTACTTGGCATGCAGCACACACAGAGGGCAGTGCACCCCTCAGCCCCGGCCCCTAGCCCAGGATTACAGCCCAGGCAGCTGTCTGTGGTCCAGGGGTCAGGCGGGAGCCGTCCTGGGAGCTCACCCGGAATTCTGCCCACGATGGCAGAGGAGAGTCCAGGCAGGCTACAGTGGGCAGGGGTCACTCAGCCCCTCAGAGAAGGTTAAAGAGATGCTGCAGCTGGGTCACTGGGGAGAGGTGTAAACATTCCAACAGGAAGTCCTTGGGAGCTCTTCCTCTGACTGTGTGAGTCTCATGGCTTAGGGAGTCAGGGGTCCGCCTTTTCTCCCCTGGAGGCCTTGGCATTGTCCTGGGGGCCTTGTGGTCCAGGGCAAGTCCCGCATCTCTTAAGTCCATTTGCCGCTCAGGCCCGTGGGATCGTGGCAGTACACTGGGGTGGTCACAGTCCATGGATTTAGTATTTTTAAGCGAGTGATAACTGCTCAGTGATGGTAAATCACTGCAAGGGTCAGAGTTGCTGACCTAGGAGGGTACTCAGAGATCCCCAAGCCCCACTCGCCCATTGGAAAGGGGGGAGCTGCGGCCCAGTGGGTGACAGGCTCCCTCAGAGGGACCCGAAGGCGGGGTTGGGCTGGGGTTGAGACCAGCCTCTCACACTCAAGGCTGTGTGGGGCTGCCCTGTGGGGCCACCTCCAGGAGGGATCCCTTACTTGAAAGACCCCCACCTGAAAGGCTTACGTTCTTCCTCTGGAAGTCTATTCGGGTAGAGTTGCAGACTTGGGGTGCACTCTGTGAAGCTGGCATGCCGTATGCAGAGTTGGTATGTTCTTGCATAGTTGAGTAACATTCTGAGAAATTGGAGTTCAACATGTAGAATTAGGGTGTGCTGTGCAGGGTTGGAAAGTCACTTTTCACTTTCATGCATTGGAGAAGGAAATGGCACCCCACTCCAGTGTTCTTGCCTGGGGAATCCCAGGGATGGGGAGCCTGGTGGGCTGCCGTCTATGGGGTCTCGCAGAGTCGGACACGACTGAAGCGACTTAGCAGCAGCAGCAGCAGTGCAGGGTTGGAGTGCTCTTGCAGAATTGAGTTACATTCTGAGGAGTCGGGGTGCAACACGCAGAACGAGGGTGTGCTGTGCAGGGCTGGAGTGCCCTGTGCGGAGTGGAAGAACGCTGGGCACGGCCGGGGAGGCTCATGGAAAGCCCCCGGCCTTGAGCCAAGAGCACAGCTGCAGAGGCAAACAGGATGCGGGTCTCGGGCCGCTGCGGGGCACAATGGCCAGGAGAGGAAGCGAGTCCAGACCCTTTTATGGATATGGAGCCGCCGGGGGCCTCTTTCAACACAGTTTCCAGAAAAACAGAGCGGGAAGGAGCAAGCAGCTTGCGTTCCGCACAGCATGGGGTTCTGGAGGGCTGGCTGGGGAACAAGGGAGCCCAGCTTCACAGACGAGGCTGAGAGGAGCGGGGTGGGAGTGCGCCCAGGGCACACCGTGGCTTAGAGAAGGGAGGGTGCAGGGCCCAAGCTTAGCTCTTCTCCTCAGCCCCCAAGGCCCCATGGAGCCCGGGGCCAGCACAGGCCAGGGGCCGGTGGAGATGGGGACTTCTGACACCCTGATCCTTCCCCGCTGCCTGGGGAGCCTGGTCCCCTGCTCTCCCCTTGCAGCGGTCTCTGGAGAGGCTTGGGTACTGGGATTTGTTAGATGCAGAGACACCTGCGTACAGCCCACACCCTGTGGAGGGATTCCTGCCTCTAGACTAACCCTCTTGACAGCTCAGAGCTAGACCAGACAGTCAGATCCCACCCAGGGCCTCCCTGCTGACTCGTGATCAGCACGGCCGTGCCGGCCTTCCAGGAGGCATCCGTGGATGTGGCCGCCTGCCACGGCGGTGCCTGCCGAGCTTGGACCCTGAGGGGCAGCCTGGCTGGAGACAATGGGCCTGGAGCTCTGCTCTCCGGGGGAGGAGGGGAGTCAAGGCCGGGGACAGATGATGGGGATAAAAGCGTATCCACAGGTCGCTGTGCAGGTCAGTGTGGGCATGGATGGAGGAGGCAGGCCTGCCCAGGAGAGCCGTCTCAGCAGAGGTGAGTGCAAGGAAAGCCAAACTTCTCCAGGGCTGAGACCGCTGCAGCGGGTTCCTGGCAATGGGGAGGGTGGGGGCATCACCGTGCCAGGCCCATGAAGGGGAGGCAGGCGGGCTGGGGAGGTGGACAGGCCGGTGTCATGGGGAAGAGGGCAGGTGAGGAGGGCCTTCGGGGCAAGACGGGGCCTGAGGGGTGGGCAAGAGAGCGGAGTCTTAGAAGACTGCAGATTGCCAAGGTCAGGCAGCCCGCAGGGAGGATGCTGCGGTCAGGCGGGCGGGCACCCCGAACACTAACTCATGTCCCCGGCCTGTTCCCCACTCCCGTGGGCGTCTAGCACGCTGGGCAAGAGGGCAGCCTCCACAGGCACATCCATCAGAACCTCTGAACACGCCCTTGTTTGGAAAAAGGGTCTTGATGTGATCGATCCGTGTAAGGATCTCAAAGTGAGATCCACCCAGATGACTTGCAGGGCCCCGGAGACGGTGCGGAGCATCCTTCCAAGCGGGAGTAAGGGAGACACACAGGGAGAGGCCGCATGATGGCAGAGGCAGAGGGTGGGGGACGTGACCACAGGCCCAGGACAGTCTGGAGACACGGGAGCCTGGCCCTGCCGGCACGTTGACTAACTGTGGCCCCAGAGCTGCGAGAGAATAAACCTCTGCCATTTTAAGAGGCCTGGTGTGGGGTACTTCGTCACTGCCTTCCCTGGATGCTCACTTCGTAACCATCACGGCTAGAAAGACTGCTGCTCCTGCTCCATGGAGAGGGCAGGAGAGGGGAGGAGAGAGGTTGGCAGGGCTCCGACAGGCCGTGCTCCCTCGGGGGAAGGCGAGCTGCTGGGGGAACAGCTGCCCCCTCTGCTCTGGGGCCTCCTGGTCCCCCGGGGCCCATGGGGTGATGTGAAACCCTCCCCTGCTACTCCACCTGGCGTCACAGGGGACCGTGAAAACGGCCCCCTGGAGCCTCTGCCTCCCGCCTCGGGGTCACCAAGCATGTCAGTGGTATGTGGCCTGGGGCCGGGCTGGGCTGGGGATGTGAGGGGCCGGAGCGCTGGGTCCAGGCCTGCTGGGGTCTCCCCAGTGGCCAGCACTGCCCGTTGAGGGGCTGAGTCTTCACACTGGCCCTTGGTGGGGACCTCTCCAGCGTGAGGCGGCCACAGGCCCGTGGCGTCTCCAGCTGTGCCTCTCACGCTTGAGCTCTGGCCCATTGAGGAGGGGAGGGGAGGTTGTGACTTTGGGGTGGCCAAGCATAACGCCAGGAGTTGATTGGATAAAGGCGGACGGCGCGGGAGACGGGCAACCAGAAACAGCCCGCTTTGGGCTCAAAGCGGATCTCAGCCTGAATGAGAGTGCCCTCAGGGAGCAAGCGTCTGGAGACAGGCGTGGTTGTCACCCTGGGGTCAATTTCTAGTGACAGAGGCTGGGGACGCTGCCCAGACCCCAGGACAAAGAGCGAGTGCTCCGAACACCAGCAGTGCTGGGGTCAGACACCAGGCTCAGGGATCTCAGTGTCCGTCAGACCTGGTTCCCCGCTCACCCTCTAGTTGTCACCAGCCTTGGACCACATCATCTCCTGAGCCTCAGTTTCTCTGTCTGTGAAATGGGCACATTAGCACTTAACTTAGATATTGTTCCTGGTCAGGAAGCCAAACCATGCCTCTCCCAAGCTTGGGGCGGAGAAGGTAGCCTCCTGGGTTTGAGCTGGGGCCAGCAACCGGAGCCCACCCTCTGCCTCTGTGAGGGCCTGAGAGCTGATGGGAACCCCAGTTCAGTTCTTGCTGCTTGTCGGACAGCCAGGAAACCCAGCCCTGCCCCCCAAGCTCAAATCCCTGCTCTCGAACCCAGGTCAGGCCTGGAGCCGGTGAGAAGACAAGGAAGGAAGGAGAGCTTGTGGGCAGACCCCCAGCTTTCCCCAGAATGTATTCCCATTGATTGTGTCACTGGGTGGGGCAGCAGCGGGAAGAAACCACGTGTCTGTCTGTGTACACACGTGTGGACACATGGATGCACATGTATCTGTGCGTGCACGTGTGCACACATGTGTGCATGTATGTGTGCCCATCTGTGCCCACACATGTGCACGAATGTCTGTGTGCACATCTGTGTAAACGTGCATGTGTGCGCGCATGAGTGTGCATTTGTGTGTGCACACGTGCACAAATGTCTGTATAGCATGTGCACGTGTGTGCACGTGTGTGTGTGTGCAGTAAGTGGAAGAGGAAGAGAGAGCAGGGCTGAGGTTGGCCCAGGGCAGCTGTCCGACTTCCCCAATCCTGCCAGCCAAGGCGGGAGCCTGGGTGGCCCCTGGCCTCCACGTCTGAGCTTGGGCACCAGGCAGCAGGCAGGCGGGTCAGGGCCTGGAGCCTGCCCAGGCCAGAGCTAATGATCAACCAGCCCTGGGAGGCGGTGCAGCAGCTCAGGCCTGCCTCTTGCCAGGCCCAGGCCCAGACCCAGGCGCAGGGAGGAAGTGGGGCAGGAAGCAGGGGGCGGTGGCGGCCGCTGTGCAGTCCGACGGGCTGTGGGCGGCGGAGACGGCCTGCGAGGCCCGCCAGCAAGGAGCCGGGAGCCGCCACCCGGTGCCCGCTGTCCTACGGAGCGGGGCGCAGGTACGGGGCTCTGGACGGGTGGGTGAGGGCAGCCGAGCAGGCGTTGTCCACAGACCTGGGTCTTGCCGCAGGGGGATCTGAGCCATCTCTTGCTTTTCACTTTCTCGGAGAGTTTTCTGAGCTTTCAGGACAGGGAGGGAACAGCACTGGTGTCTGGAGAGGGTGCTGGCTAGCGGGGCTCCGGGAGGGCCCGGCGCCCGCCGACAGCTGCTGTCCTAGCGCCAACGTCGGGTTTGCTAAAGCACCGCCGCTCTGAGATCTCACCTGACCCCACCTCCCCTCGGCCACTCAGACTTGCGTCCCGAGGGTCTGGCCAGGACACAGGAGCTGTGTTGCCAGCAAGCAGGGTTCCGGGCCCAGGGGGCCTCAAGTGGGCCCCCACCCTGGGTTGGCGCCACCTCTGGCAGATACCACAAGTACCAGACGAGGGTGGCACTGCAGCTGCGACCTGGCCACTCTGAGGTCACCGCCCGGGGCCTCCTCTGCATCAACCAATGGGACAGGTGACTCAACCGGGAACCCCGGCCGGACAGCTCTAGGGAGACCCTGACCCAGGCCCTTTCGTGCCAGCGGCTTCCCTGGTGGCTCAGATGGTAAAGAATCTGCCTACAATGCGGGAGACCTGGGTTCGATCTCTGAGTTGGGAAGAGACCTGGAGCAGGGCCTGGCAACCCCACTCCAGTATTCTTGCCTGGAGAATCCCTGTGGACAGAGGAGCCTGGTGGGCTACAGTCCGTGGGGTCACAAAGAGTCGGGCACGACTGAGCAACTAAGCACCTGGCCTGGACTTGTGGTCCTGGCCGCAGTGACCCCTCTCCCCGCCTGCAGTGACCCCTCTGGGAGCCCCAAGCCCCGCCTGTGGGGGTTCCACACAGACGACAGATGGGAGAGTCACGCTGGGAGGAGTCAGTGCTGCTGGTCACTTGGGTGTGACCTCCCCCAGCGGGGGTGGGGGGCTGTGGCTGAACTCGTGGACGGAGGCAGTGTGGGGGCCAGAGGCAGGGTGTGCCCAGGTTCAGGGTAGGTGTGAAGGGCTGGGCTTGGGCCCACCTGGTCCATAGCTGCTCATGGAGCCTCGATGGCCCCTCTGTGAAATGGGCCCATCACACTCCCCCAGGCGTCACGAGGACAGAGTGAGGATGCTCAGCTGTGCAGGGAGGTGGCTCCCAACATTGACGGCGCTTCCTGTGTTTATGCCTGAGGTCACTTACTCCTCCTCCCGAAATGCCCGCTTCTCAGCAGAGAAGGGAAGTGCAGGGACCCGGGGCGACGGCTGGCCTGGAGCTGCTGTAATGAAGGGCCACAAACGGGGGCTTCTAACACAGAAGTTCATTCTCCCCTGGTTCTGGAGACCGGAAATCTGAAGCCTCGGGGTGGGCAGAGGGCCCTGGGGGAGGGTCTTTTGGCTCCTGGCGGCTGCAGGCATCTCTGGGCTCATGGGCACGTCACCCTGCTCTCTGCCTCCTTCCTCACCCAGGGTCCCCGCTGTGTCTGTGTTCCTCCTCTTCTTACAAAGACCCCCACATGGAGGGCCCTCCAGCCCAGTGTGATCACATCTTATTATTACTATTATTTTTAGTATTTATTATTTGGCTGCCCCAGATCCCAGCTGTGTGGCACGCTAGCGTCTTCAGTTGTGGTCTTCGGACTTAGTTGCGGCATGTGGGATCCGGTTCCCTGAGCAGGGGAAGATCCAGCCAGAGACCCTGCACTGTGAGTGTGAGATCTTAGCCACCAGGCCGGCAGGGACATCCCCAGTGACCGCACCTTAACTTCATCCTGTGTCCGAATAAGGCCACCAAATCTGAGGTCACTGGTGGGTGTGAATGTGGGGGTGTGCTGGTCACCTTCTGTACTGAGGTCCCCAGACAACCCTGAAAAGATGCTTCCTGGGGAGGTGGGCAATGTCTGCGTGGTCCTCGAGGCAGGACAGTTTCAGATGCAGTCGGGGACACGGGCAGCCTCTCCGGCTGAGTAGTGCTATTTTAGGATCCTCCCCGGGGAGACAGAGCCCACTTCCTCCTGCGGGCCGTGACTAGGAACCCCAGGCTTACCACTGTCAGCGGCAGGCCCCTCGCTGAGCAGGTGGGAAGTCCCCTGAGCCCCAGAGCCTTCCCTGTTCTTGAAAAACCGTCCCTGAGCCGCTGGGGGCAGGCCCGTGGGCCTGGAATGCAGGCACTGGTGGGCTGCTCCTGACTTCTCAGGGGACAGGTGGGCAGGGGCTGGGGGAAAGAGATGACTTGGATGTGGGTTGTGCGAGCCAGATGCCTGGCAGCAGAGAGTGGGGGGCGAGGCACCCCAGGTGGAGGCTAGAGAGACCCCGCAAACAGGACCCCAGCAGGACGATGGATCCGCATGCCCTCCCAAGATGCTGCAGAACAGTAGAGGAGGGCAGATGGTGGCCTGGTCCTCCCCACCCTGTGGCCAGGGGACCTCAAGGAGAGGTGTGGGCTTGCTGTGTCCAGAGTCAGGAGGGGAGGGTGACGGGCTGGCTAGGCTGGGGGTGGGGGTGGGGGTGGGGGTCAGATGGACGGCGCTGCCTCCTGGAAAAGGCTGGGAGGTCTTTGTGTGACAGGGTGTTGGGGGGACAGACCCCGGCAGCAGGAAATGGGGAGCACAAGGCAGGGGGGCTTGAAACGAAGCTGGACATTGACCAAAGGCGGCTGGAGAGCTATGCGGCAAGGCTGCGTCCCAGAACCCGAGGGTCCATGCTGCTGCGCCCTCTGGACAGGGAGCCACCTCCAGCCTGCTCCCTCCTCCCTGGGGGTGCCTACAAGGGTGCCAGCGTCCCCTGGGTGCCCCTTGGCCTGGTCCCTGGCCCTTAGAGGCGGTTGGGGGCTGGGGACGAGGTCACAGCCAGACGGCCCCCTATGCCCTGCTTTTCTCTACAGCTTGGAGGCAGGCTAAGGGGGACCAGGGTAATGCCTGCTGGAAACACGGCCTTTCCTACTCCTGTGTTAAATCCGTGAGAGGAGCGAAGCTGGTTCCAGAGAAAAGGAATCAGCAAGCTTGAGATGAGCTAAAGTAGGCTCCCCAGCCCGGGAGCTCTCTCGTCTTGTGTGGGGGGAGTAGAGGGTCTAGGGGGCAGCGGGCCTGGTGAAGCCCCTGTGAGCCAAGGAACCCCCTTGATGCCCCAAGGGCCCCCGGGATGTGAGCCGGTTTCCCTGAGTCACCAGTCGGGGGGGTGCCCCCAGGGGTCATACCCAGAGGCTTTGGGGACCACTGATGAAAGGGTGTCGGGGATGGTCTGGGAGCCTGGGTGTAAGGCAGTGGTCCTGCAGGAGCCCCCACCTCAAATCCCCGAGGGCCAGGGAGCAGCGTGGTCAGGGCAGTGCTGAGCTCACGCCCCTGTGTGTCGGGTCCATGAGGACGGGGGGAGTAGGGTCTTCTTCCTCTGGGATCAAGGGTTCAGAGCCCCAGTTGCTGCTCAGCAGCTTCCCGGCTGCGTGGCCTTCCTGAGGTGCCCATGACTCTCCTGCTCCACACTGGCCTGTTGGGGTGGCCGGTAGCTCTGCTGGCCTGCCTCCGTGGATGGCCGACACTCCACGCCCTCTCATTCTTGGCACGCCTCCCTGTCCCGCACGGGCTCTGCCTCCCCCGGGGCCTTCTCAATGGTCAGACTACCTTCCCTCCACTTGTGGGGTCAGCAGACTCTCTCTCCCTCTCCCAGAATGTGCCCCATGGAACCAACACCGCCAGACTCCCCCCCATTCCAGCAGACCTGGGTCACCCTCCTCTGCGCCCCTCGCCCCTGCCTGGCACAGAGCTGGCCACAGGGCAGAGGTCAGCAGGGTCTGTTGCAAAACAACCAAAGGCTTTCGAGTGTGAGGTTCGACCTCCTCTGCCCACCCTGCAGGCGGAGCTGACGCTGAAGGCTCCTGGGCCCAGCCCCCTGCGGGGGGTGAGTTCAGGGTCAAGGCCGGTTCTCGGGGGACAGCAGCAGTGCACAGGGAGGGGTGGGCCTGCAGGCACCGCCTGCCCCCTGCCTGCTCCCCCAGATGCGTGGGACGGTCCTCAGCCCAGCGCCCCCTCTGAGGGGGTCTCTGATGGCTCCGGGGTAGCATCCTGTGAGAACCTTCACCTGGTGGCGGGAGCTTGTGGGTTTGGTGTGAGCGCCTCTGTTTGCCTTTTAAAAACAAGGATGTGGGCACTAACGGATACGTGTGGGGGTAAGTGAGAGAGTGTTAATGTGAGAGTGTGTGCGCGTGTGTGCACATGTGTGCACGTGTGCATGTGAGTGTGTGCACATGCATGTGTGTCTGTGTACACGTCTGTGCACACGTGTGCATGAGTGTGTGCACATGTGTCTGTGTGCACGTGTGTGTATGTGCGTGTGTGCACGTGTACGTGTGTGTGCACGTGTGTGTTTGTGCGCATGTGTGTGTAGGGGGTGAGTTGCCCACCCCTCCGAGCCCACCCCGGTCCCCATCTGTAGAAGGGGACAATGTATTCTCCCCACTGGGAACCTGGCCAAGACGCCTGGCGCATGCAGGTGGTGACAAACTCTTGCGTGCCCTCTGGGAGCCTGCAGACAGTCTCTGCCGTCCCTGAACAGTCTGAGGCCCGCAATTCTGAGAATAGTCTGCGCTGAGTCTAACGGAGGTCAGCCCCCAGATCTTGTTGACAATCCGAGGCGGTAAATGAACCCAAGGCCCCTCGCAGGTCCCTCCTCCAGCGTCTCCTCCTCTGTCCTTTCTCAGGAATGGACTTTTCAAGGAAGAAGACGCAGTCCTCTCGGGGCTTAAAGTGCTCTGCTGGCTTCTCTTGGCATCTGTGGAGACTTCAGTGCCCTGGGCACCGCCCCCCCCCCATTCTGGAGCAGCCCAGGCCCCTGTCCTGTGCCCCAGGGCTCCCCCAGCCCCCGTGGCGACTCGGTGATGCTGCCGTCGGCCTCCTCGTCTCCCGCCCGTTCTCTGCTGCAGGGTCCCAGGTGAAGCTGGGAGGCCGGCCGGGGGCTCCTGGGGCCCTGCCGCCCTGGTGGACCTGTCTGGGCTCTGAGTCCCACGCTGCTGGCCTGGCGTTCTCTGGGTCTCTGGGGCGGGGCCTGCCCCAGCACCTACCCCGAGGTGGATGGGTCTGGAGTCCAGGCCTGCTCTTCAGCGGGCAGTGTTGTCCCCAGGAAGGGTCTCATAAGTGTGCTCGCCCATCTCTGCGCATCCTGCTCTGAGTGCAGGGACTTCCTGCTGCCCTGCTCGGGGTTTGGGGTGGAGCTCCCCCCAGGCCCGTCATCAGAGCGCAGCAAGACTCCGCGAGAGACGGGCTCCTGGCCGGGGCTCCTGGCCCTGCTCTCGTCCGCCCTGTGCGTGGCTGAGCAGTGCCGCTCCTCCTTCCCTCGGTCCCCGAGGCAGAAGCTGAGGGCGGCGTGGTTGACCTGCATCCCTGTGGCTGCAGCGGGCTGTGGGGGGCGGGTCTGCCTCTCCTCCCCAGGCCTGGAAGCGGCTCCATGTCCTTCTCTGTCCTCAGATTTGTGACCTGTGCAGACCCTCACTTATCCTTTTTTTCCTCAAATTTTATTTTTATGTATATTTGAATATTTATTTCACTGCTCTGAGTCTTAGGCGCAGCGCACAGGATCTTCTGGTTATAGCATGTAAACTCTTAACTGCGGCATGCAGCTTCTCGTTTCCCGACCAGGGACTGAACCCGAGCCTCCTGCGTTGGGAGAGCGGAGTCTCAGCCACAGGACCACCAGGGAAGTCACCGTCTCTTGATGGCTCCCTGTCTGGGGAAGGCCCCAGGGCACCCGGGCATGGGAAGTGGTCTCTAGTTCCTCCCTGGCCATTTCCTCCTTCCCTGCCTTCTGCCGCCCACTGCCTCCCATCTTGGGGACAGCCTGGGACCTGGCCCATTTCCTGCATTCCTTCCGGGGGCTCCGCTGGGTGCAGGCCTCTTTTAGTGGGAGACCCCCCAGGCCTCAAGATTAGTTGTAAGGAGCAGCAGGAACGGTGCGACGCCGGCTCCGTCCAGGGTGGGTGGGGGCGGAGCCAGGGGGGAACCGAGGCTGGAGTCACAGGGCCCCTGAGCCCCATGGGAAGTGTGCTGTCTCCCCGGGGGGGGGGGGTCTGTCCATCCCAGCCCTCGCTGGGTGGAAGGTGTGGTGGGCTTACCCCTAGACCCTGGAGTCCTGGGGTGTCCCTAAAGCACAGCTGTTCAGTCTCCTGTTTCCACATGACTGTTGTCACGTTCCTGTCCAGGCACTCGTGGGAAGGTTCTGAGCAGCCTCTACCCACCAGTTTGCTCGGGTCTGTGATGGGCAAGAACGGGCACCCCTCTGCCCGCAGGGCCCTCCAGCTGGAAGCAGACATAGGCTGGCGCCCCCGATGGAGTCTGCTCCGGGCGACTGTGCTGTTCGGGGAGGAGGCCCTGCCCGGGAAGGTGCTCAGGAGCCCGCCAGGCAAGGCAGAGGCGCGCTCACCTCTAGCGCCCTAACTCGGGGGCAGGATCCATGCTGATCCCGGCCACCCAGAGAGGCCAGGACTGCTGCTGATCCCTGCCCTATGCTCTCCCCACAGAGGCCAGCCCGGCATGCCGAGCCCTTGGCACTGAGGCTGCCACCGGCCATGGAGGGCCCAGCGGAGCCGGCTCCGAGGGGGAAGAGGCCCTCAGGGCCCTCGGGGAGCAGTGGCGACTGCGGGGTCCGAGAAGAGGCCAAGAGCATGTCCGTCATCTGGGAGCAACCACAGCCCGAGGAGGCCAAGGCCACCGTCCGAGGGGGTGAGTGCACCGTGCGGGTCCGCCCCCCACCCACCCCGGGACGGAGCCCGGCGTCGCACCGTCAGCGCCTGCATTGATGGAGAGTGCGCGAGGGCTGCGGGCCCACCTCCAGGGTCACATCAGTGATAAACTGGCGAGACAGGCAGGCAGGGGTTGGAGATCCAGGGACACAGCCCCACATGAGGTCACAGCTCTTGTACAACTTTGCGTCCCTACCGTCCTGCTCTGTCCTTGGCTGTGAACCCCCGGGGTTACTCAGGGTGGGGAGTCCCTCCTCCCCTCCCAGCGGGCAGACCCAGGCCCAGGGTTGGGGGTGGCGAGGAGCAGTGCCTGGGCCAGGCCTTGGGCAGGATTACTTCCTGGAAGGAGAGGATGCGGGCTGAGACGAGGGCAGAGGCGCCTCTGACTCCCACCCGACCAGCCCGGGTGTGCGCAGGAGGGGCTTGGACTCAGGCTGGGCTGCCGCTGGGGAGGAGCTGGTTCCCATCCTGATTGCCGCTGGATCGCTGCTGGACGCGGGCCTCAGTTTCCCCACTTGGAAACCTGCGGGGTGGCCTAGGGGGTCTGCAGGGCCCTTGTCTCCAGAACTGGAGGAAGGAAGGGAAGGACAGGGAGGAAGGCCCCGAGCCAGGGGCAGCCTGTCCCCCGTCCTTCCCCCACCTTCCTGTCGTCAGATCCTCACCTCCACCTGGTCACCTGCGTAAGTCGCTCGCAGAGGCTCTAGGGCTCGGCACGCAGCAGGTGCCCGATGAGCATCTGACGAATGACCGATGCTTTGGGAGAATGCAACGAAACCACGTGCTTGGCAGCAGGCCCAGAGCCCGGCACTGTGCGTGGTTGGTGACTGGCGGTGTTTTTACTCCTGTTCTCTTGGTCCTTCGCGGTGTAAATGGAGGTAGGAAGGCGGGTGGCCATTGAGGAAACTGACTCCTGCGGTCAGACACCTGCCTGGCCCAGAAGAGGGGCTCCAAGAAGTGGTGGGGGCCTGGCCCGGGGATCTCATGGGATCATGGCCCCACCGAGAGCTCGATAGCAGGAGACGGTGGGGCTGGGTCCTGCCAGAAACACGTGAGCCTTTCCAGCCTCCTGCAAGGCAGCCAGCGCCCAAGGTGCCGTAAGTGCTAGAGCACAGGATTCCTGCCGTCCGGCGCTGTGACCGAGCCAGGGGCATCCTGACCACGAGCCCGGTGTTTCCCGCCCCTGCAGCCCCACGGCACAGCTGGCATCCGCCAGCACCAGGATGGTCTAGGAGCCCCCCCAGTCTTCCCAGGCTCCCCAGCCCCGAGCAGCCAAGGGGCCAGTGGGCTCCCACCACATCTATCTGGACCCCTTACCCTTTTCAGCTTCTTTTGCAAACGGGCAACAAATTTATAAGAAACAATACAAAGAATTCTCACTTAGCCCACCCAGGGGTTTTCCCTGGTGGCCCAGTGGTAAAGAATCTGCCTGCCATTGTAGGAGATTCGGATTCATTGCCTGGGTCTGGAAGATCCCCTGGAGGAGAGGAAAGGCAACCCACTCTGGTATTCTCACTTGGGAAATCCCATGGACAGAGGAGCCCAGCGGGTTACAGGCCATGGGGTCACAGAGTCAGACAGGACTGAGTATCTGAGCATGCGCACCACCCCGCCTAGACCCCTCAGATGTTAACACTTTGCTTCTCTCTCTGCGCTCAGGCAGGTGTGTTTTCCCAGGACGGTCTCGGGGTCCATTGCAGACATGACTCCCCTCCTCCCCCACCGCTGGGTGTCTTTCCTAAAACCAGCACCTGCTCGTGCAGCCGCACAGTGAGACAATTCCAAACTCACTATTCTGGCTTAGACAACCTGCAACAGACCTCGCTGCGATCCCGCCATCGGTCCCTGTAACCGCCTTTCCACCAGACAAATCCCTGGTCAGGCTTTGCGATCTGTGGTGTGTGTGCCTGGAGCTTCTTAACCTGGCAGCTGGTCCTTCGAAGATTCCAGGCGGTCAGCCTGTAGAAGGTGCCGCAGTGTGGAGACGGGTGTTCCTTCAGGACGGCAGGCAGGTGCTTCGGGCAGAAATGCCCAGTGCCTTTGGTCCCTCTCGGCGTCCGTGGGTCTGGGCCCTGGTGACGTTCACGTCTCATGTCGCTCACTCGATTAAGGGGATGTCTGACCGTGTAAACGTCACTGTCAAAGTCATCCGTCTTCCCTCTCGTCGTGCGTAAGGAGCCTGTGGGAACGCTGTGACTGTTCTGTCCCCCTCCAAACTCACCCATGTCAGTCGCTCAGTCGTGTCCGACTCTGTGCGACCCCATGGACTCTAGCCTGCGAGGCTCCACCGTCCGTGGGATTCTCCAGGCAAGAATCCTGGAGTGGGCTGCCATTCCCTTCTCCAGGGGATCTTCCTGATCCAGGGATCAAACCCAGGTGTGCTGCACTGCCGGCCGTGTCTGGGCGGCAGGGAAGCCATGAAAACAGTCTCTCAGTGTTGACTTTCTAATGCTGCGTTCCGCCTGCCTCCTTTCTAACTGACCTTCACTGGGGCGAAGAGCTGTCCCCTCTCCCCAGTTCCTCACTTATTTTAGCCTGGGCAGGCTCAGAGGTCTTTATTTCATTCTCTGGACTCTATTGGTTGCTGTCCTTAGTTATTCTGAAGTTCAAATGGCCCCCAATTTGGTCTTGTGACATGTCTCCAACATCCTGTGGGCACCACCTGCTTTCTGGGGCCCCAGGATGCTCATGTCTCATCTCTGCTCTCCCTGCCCCAGCCCTGGAATCGGCCACGCCTCAAGGAGCCCCGGGCTCAGTGGGAGGACTGAGTCTGAAGCCGAGATCGGAGTACCATGTGTTTATTTGGACTTGACAGGCATTTTTGAGCCCCTGTTCTGGAGACCCAGAGAAAGCAAGGACGGGAAATGGGCTCTGACCGCACAGGCCTGGGGCTGGTGGACCGCAGGTGGGGAGAGGGCAGGAACGAGCCGGTCACGTTGCCCGGTCCAAAGTCAACGGGCAGCACCGCAGCGCCGAGCAGGGGTGTCCCTGGGGTGATGAGGAGGCCGCAGCGAGGTTCTGCAAACCCCTCTCGGACCCACAGGTGTTTCTGGGTCGGATCACCCTCCATCCGAAAGTTCCGGCCACTCATCCCATTTTACACGAGGAAGATGTGCAGGGCAGGGACAGGGGCTCTAGCCAAGATGCAAGCAGGGAGCTGGCCTCGAGTCGGGGGGCCGGAGTCCAGGGACCCCAGCAGAGGACTGACCTCACAAGGCCGAGAGGACCCGTGGCCCCCCAGCTAGTGGCTGGTGGGGCTGGATGAGGATGCGACCCCATCCACCCAGACCCTGCGCTCCCCCAGTATGTCACCTCCCCTCTGTGGTCAGCAGGATAGAGGCCTCCAGAGAAGTCCTATAGGAGAAGGAAACGGCAAAACCCACTCCAGGATTCTTGCCTGGAACATTCCACGGACAGAGGAGCCTGGCCGGCTACAGTCCACTGGGCCGCAGAGTCAGACACGGCAGAGCGATTAAGCAACCCGGCAAAGAAGACCTGAGACCACCCTGGACGGCGCATCAAGAGCAGAGACGCCGCTCTGTGACCACAGTCCACGGAGGCAAAGCTGGTCCTGGTAGTCACATATGGATGTGGCAGGCGGGCCCTAAAGAAGGCCGAAGGGAAGTCAAAGTTGTTCAGTCATGTGTGACTCTTTGCAACCCCATGGACTATACAGTCCATGGAACTCTCCAGGCCAGAATACTAGAGTGGATAGCCTTTCCCTTCTCCAGGGGATCTTCCCAACCCAGGGATCGAGCCCAGGTCTCCCGCGTTGCAGGCAGATTCTTTACCAGCTGAGCCACAAGGGAAGCCACAAGGGAAAGAAGGCTGAGCGCTGAAGAACTGATGCTTCTGAACTGTGCTGTTGGAGAAGACTCTTGAGAGTCCCTTGGACAGCAAGGAGATCCAACCAGTCCATCCTAAAGGAGATCAGTCCTGAGTATCCGTTGGAAGGACTGATGCTGAATCTCTAATACTTTGGCCACCTGATGCAAAGAGCCCACTTATTGGAAAAGACCCTGATGCTGAGAAAGATTGAAGGCAGGAGAAGAAGGGGACAACAGAGGATGAGATGGTTGGATGGCATCACCGACACAATGGACATGAGTTGAGCAAGCTCTGGGAGATGGTGAGGGACAGGGAAGCCTGGCGTGCTGCAGTCCATGGGGTCACAAAGAGTCAGACATGACTGAGCGAGTGAGCAACAGGCAACGCAGAAGTCCACGTCTTCCTCCCCACAACCTGCACCCACAAGTTAGCTCATGTGGCAAAGAGAGTTCGCAGAGGGGCTTAAAGCTCTGGAGACGGGAGGTTACCCTGGGGTGGGACTCAAAGAGAGACTGAAGGTACTGGCGCTGCTGGCTTTGGAGACGGAGGAGGGGCCAAAAGCCAAGGGGTGTGGTGCCTCTAGAAGCGGGAGCAGCAAGGAAACAGATTCTCCACCCAGGGCCTCCAAAAGGAACCGCTGCTGCCCTACACCTTGTTTGGCTCCAGTGAGACCCTTCTCGGACCCCAGATAACACTGTGCAGTTTCCAGAAGCCGCTCCGGTGAGGTACTTAGTTACTGCACAGAAGGAAGCCCATGACCTCCTCCGGACCCTGCTGGCCTCTGTGACCATGGGGGAAGGGTGCGAACGGTGGCTTGGAGGGGCGTGGACAAACCTGTCCTCTAGAAATACCCGGGATTGGTGCCTGCTCAGTAGCTGAGGCTGTCTGTTTTCACGTCAATCACAGGACCCTGCTCTGCTACTGACGCTGCTCTGGTCTCTGGCGTCTCTCAGCAGGCTGCTGGGCCCTCCCCTGGCCAGATGGGGTCCTGCCCCACAGGTAGGCATCCCCACGCAGCAGGTTAAGTCTGTGCCGGGCTCACGAATGTGGGATCCCTGGGCGTCCCCCTTCCCTCCAGCCTGGACCGTTCTGTGGACTCCTGGCTCAAGAATGTCTAATGGAGTCTTCTCTAATGTGGCTGCTGGACGCCTGCCTTGAGGTCACTGCGGGGGTGGGTCAGGGCTGTTGTTCAGACGCTCAGTGGTGTTTGGCTCTTTGTGATCCCATGGACTGCGGCACGCCAGGCTTCCCTGTCCATCACTGTCTCCTGGGTGGGGGCGGGGCTTGTTAAAGGCAGACGCTCCTGGGACAGTTCTGACGCTGGGAGGTTGCGGTAGGGCCCGGGACGCTGCATTTTCCCTGGGGGACAGAAGGCTGGGGTGCACCTGCACTTGCAAAGGCCTTTTCCGGACTGTTTGCCTCTGCCCGAAGAGGAGGGCTCGTCAGTAGCTCAGACAGTAAAGAAATCTGCCTACTATGCGGGAGACCCGGGTTCGATCCTGGGTTGGGAAGATCCCCAGGAGAAGGAAATGGCAACCCACTCCAGTATTCTTGCCTGGAGAATCCCACGGACAGAGGAGCCTGGTGGGCTACCATCCATGGGGTCTCAAAGAGTCAGACATGGCTGAACGGCTAGCACACATACACGTAAAAGAGGAGGCGATGTCACCCTGGAGGCGGGAAGTGAGTCCCAAGGAGCGACACCCTGGGGGCATGTTGAGTTCGGAGGGCCCCCCGAGAGAGGCATCCCAGCTTCCAGGACAGGATGGCGGGACTCTCGCAGGAGCTGATGCTGGGAGGCGGACCCAGGTGCAGGAGGGGCAGCAAGGAGTCCTTTATCCTGAGACCCCGCCCCAGAGCGCTAGCAGTGGGGGCGGGGGGCGCAGAGACCCCAGGGTCGTTGGCGGTTCACCTCTGCCTCGAGGGTCGTCTGCCATCCAGCCTTTCAGGTGGTCAGTGCTGCCTTAGGGCTATTGAGCCTTGAGGCAGGCTATCATGGGAGTGAAAGTGCAGCCCTACCCTCTTCGGGAGTAGGAGGGTTACCGCTTAGACTGGCTGAGAAAAGCTGACTGGCTTCCTGCTGGGGGAGCGGCCTGATTCCAGATCCCAGAGTCTCCTGCTGGGGGTGTGTTGAGGGGGGGAACTGGAAATTTCCAAGGCAGGTGCAAGGCTTACTCCGAGGGCTCTCCCCCTCCACCATCTCTCTTCCTCTCTCCTCTCTCACCTTATCTCCCCAGCTTTGGAGCCTCAGGGGGAAGGGGTAGGGATGGGCAGGGGCCATTTGAGCTGAGATGGAATCCTCCAGCGGCCAGCCGGGCAGGCATTGTTCTGGGACTGTGCCTCAGGGGAAGGTATGGAGAGTGCAAAGGCCCTGGGGTGGAGTGGCTGGCGTGGGGTTAGTGGGGGACACCTGGATGTCTCAGAGCAGCGGAGAGAAGATCGCAGGCTGGCAGTGGGCGGGAGAAGGCCGGGTGGCTCAAGGCTGTGCCTGAGAAGGTGGAAAGGATTTGCATTTTATTCTTTCTGAGATGGAAAACCACTGCCGCTGTGCTAATACAGTAGCCGGGTGTGGGTATTTATGCTTAAACTTAACATCAGTTCAGTTCAGTTCAGTCGCTCAGTCGTGTCGACTCTGCGACCCCATGGACCACAGCTCGCCAGGCCTCCCTGTCCATCACCAACTCCTGCAGTTTACTCAGACTCATGTCCATCGAGTCGGTGATGCCATCCAGCCATCTCATCCTCTGTCATCCCCTTCTCCTCCTACCTTCAATCTTTCCCAGCATCACAGTCTTTTCCAATGAGTCGGTTCTTTGCATCAGGTCACCAAGGTGTTGGAGCTTCAGCTTCAGCATCAGTCCTTCCAGTGAATATTCAGGACTGATTTCCTTTGAGATGGACTCATTGGATCTCCTTACAATCCAAGGGACTCTCAAGAGTCTTCTCCAACACCACAGTTTAAAAGCATCAATTCTTCAGTGCTCAGCTTCCTTTATAGTCCAACTCTCACATCCATACATGACCACTGGAAAAACCATAGCCTTCACTAGAAGGACCTTTGTTGGCAAAGTAATGTCTCTGCTTTTTAATAATAAATAAAAGAAAGAGTCCGGTTTCTTGATGACACTGTCCACATTTCAAGAGCTCAGGGGCCCGTGTGGCTGGTGGCCGCTGTGGGATGCTGTAGACAGCAGGCACGCTCTTTGCTGCAGAAGTTTCTAGGGGCCGGCACTGCCCAGGGGGCTGGGAGCCGGGGCCATAAGCCAGACCTGGTTGTAGGGGACCCTCTGTGGACCAGAGGACCATCTGGAGCGAGGGCCAGGGCCCAGGTGCTGCCCCAGCAGACCGAAGGGGCAGGGCCGTGGTGGGTGGCTTTGCAGGTGGATCAGTGGGGTGGGCTGCTGGGCCCACGTGGAGGGTGATGGAGGTAGGTGTTGCTGGTCCGAGCAGGGCTGAGGCTGCGGCCCTCCTGAAGCTGGTGAAGCAAGGACGAGGTGGGGGCCAGAGAGTGCTGGCAGAGTGTTTCCCGGAGGTCAGGTGCCCCGTTGGAGCTCGGGCTCGAGAGATTGGGGCTGGAGGTCACGGTGACTTGGGGGCCATTTGCTGAAAGCCAGACAGCTGCTGTCCTACCCTGGGGTGATGACACAGTCCACTTCCTCCTGTCTGTGTACGTCGTGGGCAGCACGTGACTCATTTACAAGGAAAGGAACTGGCCTCACGGGAGACAGGCTGCCTGCGAAGTTTTCCCAGGTGGTACACGTGGGGTGTGAACCCGGGCCCCCAGGTTTGCGGCCCGGGGGGCTGGCGGGGGCGGGGGAGCACCCCACGGCACCCCGCCCACCTTGATCTGCTCCGCGCTTCCAGACCTGACCTTGCAGCTGCTGGCGGTGCGGCGGAAGAGCGGGCTGCCCGACCCTAACCTGCAGCAGGCCCTACGGGGCCGGCTCCGCCTGCTGGAGAATGAGAGCTGCGAGGTGGCCCGCGCCCTCGGGGTGAGTCTGGCTCCTGGGGGTCCTGGGTGGGAGAAGGGGTGCGGGATCCACACTCGCGAATGGGGCAGAGGAGGACGGCTCGGAGAAGAAGGTGGTGGGTCTAGGAGGAGGTCTGGAGACTTCAGGCTGAGAGGCCTGTTCTTCACTCTCACGTGGTGGTGGGGACACAGGACGAAGAAGGCCCTTTAAAGCGGCAGAGGGCGGTCATGCAGGCGGCTGGACACAGGGGCAGCACCTGCTGGGCCCCCAGCCCCAGTTTCTGCACCCACGCAGTGACTCTAGAGGCCCAGGGACCCGGGCCTGGAGGCTGGACCCGGCTGGCGTCCCGCATCCGCCTGGACTTGCTCAGGAGCCTGGCTCAGCCTCAGCTTCTCTGGGACTCAGTTTCCTGGCCGAGTCTGACCGTGCACTCAGCCTGGCCTGGCCTTGGCCGATGCCCCCTGGACTCTGTGAATGCAGCCTCCTCAGCCACTTACTGGGATGCTTAGAACTGTAACCCCACAGAGCTGCCGTGAGGGTCAGCGGACTGCAAGCACAGTGCCCCCAGCACGGTGCTCGACAGCGGGGGGTGGGGGGTGATGCCCCTGGGATGCCAGGGCTGGGTGGCTGGTTAAGGGTGGGGCCTCATTTCTGAATCCCAGTGGAGACGAGAATAGCGCCCGCTCTCCTCTGGGCGGCTTTCTGCGGCTGTTCGGGGTCTTCACTGGGTACGCAGGCTTCTCTAGCTGTGTTTCCGTACCCACAGCTGGCAGGCTTCACTTCCCTGTGGCATGTGGGATCTTGGTTCCCCAGCCAGGAATCAAACCCACGCTCCCTGATTCTTAACCACTGGACCACCTGGGAGAGTCCCAGCTGGTGCTACCTCCAGGAGGGTTCATGGGAGAGGGGACGCTGGGTTTAGGATTGGAGTCGGAGTTGCTGCTGCGGGAGGGGACGGGAGGCGAGGCTGGGGCTGTGCAGAGCTGAGTGGAGGAGACCCTGGTGTCACTGGTGTGCAGGGCGTGAGGCAGGCCCTTGAGTCACGGAGGGGGCATGGAGGCCGCCAGCTCTGGGAAGGCTTGGAATGGCACTGGGGAGCCACAGCTGGTCTGAGAGGAGCAGCTTGGCTGTAAAGGAATCTGCTGTGCCTCCCCGCCCCCCTGCCCCACCCCACCCCTGCCAGGTCACTCCCGTGAAACGTTCCTGCTGGTGGGCAGACCCCCCAAGCCCCTGAGACTGTTTCTCATGTCTGTTTCTCCCCTGGAAGGAGCTGTCGGCCAGGCTGCTGTCCATCCACAGTGACCAGGACCGGATGGTGGTGACATTCAAGACGTTTGAAGAAATCTGGAAGTTTTCCACCTACCACGCTCTCGGTAAAGCAGTGGCCCTCCCAGGAAGGATTCTGGGGCCCCTGGCACGCACTAAGCCCTTCATGTTCCCAGTCAGGGCTTAAGACTAGGTGTGTTCCCGACAGCTCTCCATGGGTCACCTGTCCTTGGTGAGGATCAACGCGATGGGCAGGGCTGAGCGTGGCTTCCAGGGCAGCCGAGCTCTCCCTCGCCAAGCACAGAGGAAAGTAGCACCAGCCTCAGCCCGCGTGCCTTTTTCCAAACTTCTCCTGCTCAAAGCAAGCCTTTGACTGGCTAGGCACCTCTCCTTGGGGACCTTGCTGCTCCATCCCTGCTGAGGGCTGAGAGCCAGAGCAGGGCTGTGCCCACCCCCCGTGTCCTGGCCTCCTTGAACACTCTTGTCCCAAGTCACAGAGGAGGAGACTGATGGTCCTAGAGGACGTGACGAGTCCAGAGAAGTTGTCCACGGTCAGGGCCGGTCCTCTCACAGCCTGGAGGGTCAGCCCCGAGGCCCGGCTCGGGTAGTGGACAGTACCCTGAGTCCCCATGGGCAGAGTGGGCTGGCCCCAGGCCCTGGTCAGTGCAGGGCTCAGTCAGCCCTGGACCGTGAGGGCCTCTCCCCACACACCCAGAGCTCACTGGTGACCAGGGCTGTCCGCTCTCCTAGGCTTCACTCATCACTGCCTGGAGAACCTGCTCATGGACCAGGCCTTCTGGCTGCTCGAGCCTGACGAGGACCAGGAGACGGCCATCCAGGTCCAGGTGGATGCGGATGCCTTGAGGCTGGCGTACGAGAGCCTCCTCGTCCAGGAAGGTGAGCGACGTGATGTCGGTGGCTCCCCACTGGTCCGGGAGGGCCCAGGGCCCCGGCAGCAGGAGGGCCCTGGAGGAGTGGACACTGAGGGGACATTGGGCAGGGAAAGCCCCCAAAGAAATAACAGAAAAGGGGCTTTTGCCAGCGACCCCTGAGTTCCTGGCTTGGCTGTTGCTCTGAGTACTCCGGGGGTCTCACAGTCGAGTTCCAAGGCTGCCACGAGCAGGGCGTTAGCAGTCAGTCCTTCCCGGCTGCAGAGAGGACGGGAGGAGGCCAGCTGCAGCCAGACTTGCTGGGGAGTGACGGGGGGCGGGGAGAATCCAAGCTGGAGGGGTCCTCGGGATCACACACCTGGCCCCCTCACAGCCCAGTCGAGTCCCAGAGAAGCTGAGGCTGAGCCAGGCTCCTCCTGGCCAAGTCCAGGCGGATGTGGGACGCCAGCCCGGGTCCAGCCTCCCGGCCTGGGTCCCTGGGCCTCTAGAGTCACTGTGTGAGTGCAGAAACTGGGGCTGGGGGCCCAGCAGGTGCTGCCCCTGTGTCCAGCCGCCTGCATGACCGCCCTCTGCCACTTTGAAGGCCCTTTCTTCGTCCTGTGTCCTGACCACCACGTGAGAGTGAGGAATGGCCCCCAGCCCCTCAGGCGGCCTCCGAGGGGTCCTCAGGCAGACGCGGCCACTGCACTGGACCCTTCAGCCCCGAGTCCCGGCACGTCCTCAGAGGAGGAGGGGGCAGCGGCGGCCACTCAGGAGCCCTTGATTCCGTTCCATCAGTAGGTACCGACCTTTGTTTCTCTGCCTCCTGTGGGTCCCTCATGCTGGCAGGCTTTGTGGAGACTGCCCCAGGCCGGGGTCGATCATTGGCCAAGGCGGGTGGATGGGGACCAGTGTGAGCCCCAGGCAGACACGGCCTCCATATTTCCACCATTTTCAATGTGTAGCCTCAGGGCGGTCACCTGCACAGCAGGACAGTGACACCTCCCCAGCAAGACTGCTCTGGAATGAGACGGCTGGGGGTGTGCGGCCTGGGGTTCTGGCTTTATGTTCTGGCTCATTCCAGAAAGCTTTTGAGGGAGCCACGTAGCCTGTGCCCATAGTAAGGGAGCATGCAGGGATCTATGCAAATAAGAACCAAAGCAGGGAAAGCCTGGGGAAGGCAGGGACAGGTAGCATACAGGCTCCTGTTCATGTGCTGAAGTGGGCGTAGACTGGGCTTGAGCTTCCTGGCAGCCAAAGTGAAGAGAGAAACTAGATCTCCTTGTTTTCAGTGAAATAGTCCGTGGATGATGGAGGGAGGTCTTCAAGGATGCCAGCCTGTGGGAGGGCAGGAGGCACCTGGGCAGAGGGCTTGTGGCAACCTGGGCCTATAGGGCACATACTGTGTGTGTGTGTGTGTGTCTGTGTGTCTGTGTGTGGGTGGGTGTATCTGTCTGTGTGTGTGTGTGTGTGTATGTGTGTGTGGTGTATGGGGGTATGCAGGTATGTGTGTGTGTGTTGTGTGTGGGTATATGTGTGTGTGTGGTACGTGTGTGTGTGGGTGTGTGAGGTGTGTGTGTGTGTTTTGTGAGTGTGTGTGTGGGGTGTGTGTCAGTGTGCAGGTATGTGTGTGTGTGAGGTGGTGTGTGTGTATGTGTATGTGGTATGTAGGTATGTGTGTGTGTGTGTTTGGTGTGTGTGTATGTGTGTGGTGTGCAGGTATGTGTTTGTGTTTGGTGAGTGTGTGTGTGGGGTGGTGTGTGGGTGTGGGTGTGTGAGGTGGTGTGTGTGTGTATGTGTGTGTGTGTGGTGTGTGGGTATGTGTGTGTGTTTGGTGAGTGTGTGTGTGGGTGTGTGGGTTGGTGCGTGTATGTATGTGTGTGTGTGGTGTGTGGGCATATGTGTGTGTTTATGTGTGTGGTGTGTGTGTATGTATGTGTGTGTGGTGTGTGTGTATGTGTGTGGTGTATGAGTATACGTGTGTGTATATGTGTGTGGTGTATGTATGTGTGTGTGGTGTGTGGGTATATGTGTGTGTGTGTGTGTGTGTGGTGGCTGTGTGTGTGTGTGTGTGTGTGGTGGCTGTGTGTGTGTGTGTGTGTGGTGTGGTGGCTGTGTGTGTGTATGTGTGTGTGTGTGTGTGTGTGTGTGTGTTGGGGGGGGGGGTGGTGGGGGGCGGTGTCTGTGCAGTAGGAGCAAGTGGTGGGCTTTGCCCAGGCCCCTGCGGCTGTGCCCTGTGTGGTCTGCACACGGCTCTAACCTGCCCAGATCTGAAACCCCCTCTCATCCCGCTCCAGGTGGGCGCTCAGGGTCCCCAAGGACTCCGTCAACGACCCCCTGGGTGGACCCGTGGTGCCGGACGTCCAGCTGATGGGTACGTGCTTCTGTTGGTCCTTCTCCCCTGGGGAAGAGGGGGCTGAGGTGGGCGGGCACCTGCATTCCAGAAGCTTCTGGCTCCCCTCAGTCCTCCCCAAGCCAGAAAAGGTGGCTCGGATGCTCTCCAGCTCCTGAGACGATGAGGAGGCTCAGAGAGGCCCACCGGCTGGCCCAGACTCACGCAGCATCCGGGGGGCCAGGCCAGGGTCCCCAGCTGCTCTGCCTCTACTGAGGAACACCCACCCACCAGCACCCCCGAGGCCTCTGCTTTCTTGCCAGGGCCGCGTCAGACCCCTCGGAGGACCCTCAGACCATTGGGGTGGGGCGGGCAGGGGTCTTCTTTGGAAAAAACAGCCTGGCCCCTTTGTGTGTTAGTCATTCAATCATGTCTGACTCTTTGAGACCCCGTGAACTGCAGCCCACCCGTCCCCTCTGTCCATGGGATTCTCCAGGCAAGAACACTGGAGTGGATAGCCATGCCCTCCTCCAGGGGGTCTTCCCGACACGGGGCTCGAACCCGGGTCTCCCGTATTGCAGGCGGATTCTTTACCATCTGAGCCACCATCAGGCCCAGTGCATCTGATCCGACCCAGACTGACTGGTGTCTGCATGGCCTGTGGACCTGTTAAGTGAACATTTTCAGCTGGGTTTGCCCCGTTGGGCCCTGGGCCAAGTTGATCAACGTCTCCAGGCCTCATGCTCAGGGTGGGGATAAGGCACCACCTCCCAGGACCACGTGGACACCCAGCCCTGCAGTCTCACGACCCTGGCCGGGTACCTGGTCAGTCCTCAGAAGAGCCGCAAGCTACCTGGCCAGGGACACCAACAGTGTGCTCGAGGGCTGCCTGTTGGCCCACCCAGGCCCCTCCCGGTCCTGCCTCCCTGCACTGACCATGTGTGGCCTCCTTCCCGCAGCCATAGGCCAGGCCTTGGCCATAGCGGACTGCCAGGGCTCAGGGCCCGAAGAGATGACCTTCCGAAGTGGCGACCACATTGAGATCCTGGGCGCTCAGGTGCCCGGCCTGCCCTGGTGCCTGGGCCGGCACGCGGCCTCTGGCCAGGTCGGGTTTGTGCGGACGAGCCTCATCAGTGTGCAGGGCCAGGCGTCTGAGTGAGTGGCTAAGGCCCTGCCCCTTCCTCCTCCTCATCACCCTCACCTCTGTCCCCGGGGCCTGACTTCCACTTCCTGTCTGGACCCTCTCCTGCCCTTCCCCCAAGGGTGGCCGGGGCCGCCCCTGAGACATACAGGCGTCCACGTGCACGGGTGTCCCGGGGCTGTGGGGCCAGTGGCACAAAGCTGAGGGCTTGAAACAACGGACTAGAGGCCAGACGTGAGAATCCCGGTGCTGGCAGCGTTCCTGCCCCTCGGGGCCCGGGGGGACCCTCCCCGCCTCCCCCAGCTCCTGTGGCTCCAGGCGGCCCTGGGCCTGTGGCCACATCACCCCCCTCTGCCTCTCTGCGTGCTTGGGTTCTGTCTCCTGTTTCTCGTAAGGATAATCCAGGATCATCTCTTCACACCAACATCTTGACTGGATCCCGTCTAAAAAGGTCTTATTTCCAAATAAGGTTACCTTCTGAGGGTCCAAATAGACATGGATTTGGGAGAAGGGAGGACACTATTCAACCCAGTACACCCTCCACTCCCCTTCATAAAGCCCTTTGAAGCTCTGGATCTAACCTTCAAGCCCCCCTGAGACCCAGCCCTTGCTGACCCACATTTCAGGGGCAACTGCTCTGACCATCCACTGGCCCCTAGTCTTGTCTGCCATCCCTGGGGGTGGTGGGAGGGGGGCGGCACCCTTCCTGGCTGTGCTTCCTTCCTCGTGCAAGCCTCCCCACCCGCTCTGGGGAATTCTGAGCCAGGCCTATCCAGTCACCTCCAGGTCCCCACCACCTGGCCCTAGGCAGCACAGAGGAGGAGGGAGGTGACCTTTAGAGAGTGGTCAGCAGCATAGGTACGTTCTCAGGCTTTTGTTAAGATGTCAGTACCCAGGAGTCAGTGTGTAGAAAAGACCTGTTATTGGTCCAGAAGCTGCCCCTGGGTCCATCACGAGATGTTTGTCCCTAAGGCCCCATTAGCCCTGAAGTCCTGTTTCATTCTTGTCTGGCGCCTCGGACAAACCTGAGCCTCCAAGACCAAGTCTCGGCTGCCACTCCGCCATCACGACATGTGCTACCAGTTTCTCTGCTCTCTAACTCAAGGGTCTGTCTGCTCCAGAGCCTCTTCCGCCCGCTCATCAGAAGCAGGTTGAAGCTGGGCTGGGCTCCGATGCTGATGCTAGAAACCAGACCTTAGTTCCCCAAAGCTGCTGCCCCCAAAGCTCCATCTCAAACTTCACCAACACCGATGGGCTTTCCACGTGCCCTGGGTGGTGGAACTCCCAGCACAAGATGGTTGTCACCGTCTCTGGGGAGACCACAACGTCCCAACAGACAGCTGGGCCCCATGTGACTGAGACATGTCCTGAGCTTGCCAAGGGTCTGTGCTGTAATTGCTGTGGGTCTGAGCTGGTCTGTTGCCCTCCCTTCACCCAGAAGGTTGACGGGGCCCAGTGCCATTGATCCTATTTACAACCAGAGAAGCGCCAACAACCCCTCTCATTCGCGCGACAAGTACTTTCTAAACGTCTTTCCTATGCCAGATCTGGGTCTTTCACCTTTTGTTTAGTGAACATTCTGGTGGCTATTCTTTATTTCTTTTATTTTGTCGTAATTTCAGGCTTAAGGAAAAGTTGCGAAAAGAGGGTAAAATTCCTCTGTGTCCTTCACCCAGTTTGCCCAGATGTTAACATGTTATGACGCCTACTTTCTCCTGTTTGTTTTTTACTTCATTTTTTTTTCTTCTAAATTCTTTGGGAGTCAGTTGCAAACACGATGTTCCTTTACCCCTAAATAGTGCAGTGTGTTTCCTGAAACCAGGACGTCGCTTGCATGAGCACAGCACAACTGTCAAAATCAGGAAACTAACACTGATAGAATTGTTTTCCACAGATCTTAGATCCGGAGGGTTGTTGTTGAATTATGACGCCAGGATTCTTGGCCCCCGGAGGAGAAGAATTCAATCCAGGGCCAGAGACGAGGCTTGATCGCTCAGAGCTTTAGTGTAACAAAGTTTTATTGAAGTATAAAGGAGTTAGAGAAAGCTTCTGACATAGGCATCAGAAGGGGGCAGAAAGAGTACCCCCTGCTAGTCTTCAGCTGGATGTTATATAGTCACCAGCAGTCTGTTAATGAGAGAAAGGGATGTCTCAAAACTCAGAATGGCACCAGGCCCCTCACCCATAAGATGTATTTTGGGATAATTTTGGCTCCAAATGGTTCATCTTGGGCCATAAAAGGATTAACTTGAATCTTGAAGAAGGGCAGAGCACCATACAAATAGTGTCGTTTGCATAGATTAGAGGAACAGTATCAGAGTTTAACATACTCGTTTATCAAGTAGGTTCTGAACCCAAAAGGCAGATCCGACTGAAGACAGAGTTTCGGGTAAATGCATAGGACATTAGCATCAGTTCAGTTCAGACACTCAGTCGTGTCTGACTCTTTGCAACCCCATGAATCACAGCACGCCAGGCCTCCTTGTTCATCACCATCTCCCGGAGTTCACTCAGACTCACGTCCATTGAGTCCGTGATGCCATCCAGCCGTCTCATCCTTGGTAGTTCCCTTCTCCTCCTGCCCCCAATCCCTCCCAGCATCAGAGACTTTTCCAGTGAATCAACTCTTCGCATGAGGTGGCTGAAGTACTGGAGTTTCAGCTTTAGCATTCCTTCCAAAGAAATCCCAGGGCCGATCTCCTTCAGAATGGACTAGTTGGATCTCCTTGCAGTCCAAGGGACTCTCAAGAGTCTTCTCCAACACCACAGTTCAAAAGCATCAATTCTTCGACGCTCAGCCTTCTTCACAGTCTAACTCTCACATCCATACATGACCACAGGAAAAACCATAGCCTTGACTAGACGGACCTTAGTCGGCAAAGTAATGTCTCTGCTTTTGAATATACTGTCTAGGTTAGTCATAACTTTCCTTCCAAGGAGTAAGCGTCTTTTAATTTCATGGCTGCAATCACCATCTGCAGTGATTTTGGAGCCCCAAAAAATAAAGTCTGACACTGTTTCCACTGTTTCCCCATCTATTTCCCATGAAGTGATGAGACCAGATGCGATGATCTTTGTTTTCTGAATGTTGAGCTTTAAGCCAACTTTTTTGCTCTCCTCTTTCACTTTCATTAGGAGGCTTTTTAGCTCCTCCTCACTTTCTGCCATAAGGGTGGTGTCATCTGCATATCTGAGGTTATTGATATTTCTCCCGGCGATCTTGATTCCAGCTTGTGTTTCTTCCAGTCCAGCATTTCTCATGATGTACTCTGCATAGAAGTTAAATAAGCAGGGTGACAGTATACAGCCTTGATGTACTCGTTTTCCTATTTGGAACCAGTCTGTTGTTCCATGTCCAGTTCTAACTGTTGCTTCCTGACCTGCATACAGATTTCTCAAGAGGCAGGTCAGGTGGTCTGGTATTCCCATCTCTTTCAGAACTTTCCACAGTTTGTTGTGATCCACACAGTCAAAGGCTTTGGCATAGTCAATAAAGCAGAAATATATGTTTTTGTGGAACTCTCTTGCTTTTTCCATGATCCAGCGGATGTTGGCAATTTGATCTCTGGTTCCTCTGCCTTTTCTAAAACCAGCTTGAACATCAGGGGGTTCACGGTTCACGTATTGCTGAAGGCTGGCTTGGAGAATTTTGAGCATTACTTTACTAGCATGTGAGATGAGTGCAATTGGGCGGTAGTTTGAGCATTCTTTGGCATTGCCTTTATTTGGAATTGGAATGAAAAGTGACCTTTTCCATGCTGGCATGTTGAGTACAGCACTTTCACAGCATTATCTTTCAGGATTTGAAACAGCTCAACTGGAATTCCATCACCTCCACTAGCTTTGTTCGTACTGATGCTTTCTAAGGCCCACTTGACTTCACATTCCAGGATGTCTGGCTCTAGACGAGTGATCACATCATCATGATTATCTGGGTCGTGAAGATTTTTTTTGTACAGTTCTTCCGTGTATTCCTGCCACCTCTTCTTAATATCTTCTGCTTCTGTTAGGTCCAGACCATTTCTATCCTTTATTGAGCCCATCTTTGCATGAAATGTTCCCTTGGTATCTCTAATTTTCTTAAAGAGATCTTTAGTCTTTCCCATTCTGTTGTTTTCCTCTATTTCTTTGCATTGATCGCTGAAAAAGGCTTTCTTATCTTTTCTTGCTATTCTTTGGAACTCTGCATTTAGATGCTTATATCTTTCCTTTTCTCCTGGCTTTTCGCCTCTCTTCTTTTCACAGCTATTTGTAAGACCTCCCCAGACAGCCATTTTGCTTTTTTGCATTTCTTTTCCATGGGGATGGTCTTGATCCCTGTCTCCTGTACAATATCACGAACCTCATTCCGTAGTTTATCAGGCACTCTATCTATCAGATCTAGTCCCTTAAATCTATTTCTCACTTCCACTGTATAATCATAAGGGGTTTGATTTAGGTCATACCTGAATGGTCTAGCGATTTTCCCTACTTTCTTCAATTTGAGTCTGAATTTGGCAATAAGAAGTTCATGATCTGAGCCACAGTCAGCTCCTGGTCTTGCTTTTGCTGACTGTATAGAGCTTCTCCATCTTTGGCTGCAAAGAATATAATCAATCTGATTTCAATGTTGACCATCTGGTGATGTCCATGTGTAGAGTCTTCTCTTGTGTTGTTGGAAGAGGGTGTTTGCTATGACCAGTGCATTTTCTTGGCAAAACTCTATTAGTCTTTGCCCTGCTTCATTCTGCATTCCAAGGCCAAATTTGCCTGTTACTCCAGGTGTTTCTTGACTTCCTACTTTTGCATTCCAGTCCCCTATAATATAAAGGACATCTTTTTTGGGTGTTAGTTCTAAAAGGTCTTGTAGGTCTTCATAAAACCGTTCAACTTCAGTTTCATCAGCGTTACTGGTTGGGGCATAGGCTTGGATAACTGTGATATTGAATGGTTTGCCTTGGAGATGAACAGAGATCATTCTGTCGTTTTTGAGACTGCATCCAAGTACTGCATTTCAGACTCTTTTGTTGACCATGATGGCTACTCCATTTCTTCTGAGGGATTCCTGCCTGCAGTAGTAGATATAATGGTCATCTGAGTTAAATTCACCCACTCCAGTCCATTTTAGTTCGCTGATTCCTAGAATGTCGACGTTCACTCTTACCATCTCTTGTTTGACCACTTCCAATCTGCCTTGATCCATGGACCTGACATTCCAGGTTCCTATGCAATATTGCTCTTTACAGCATCGGACCTTGCTTCTATCACCAGTCACATCCACAACTGGGTATTGTTTTTGCTTGGGCTCCATCCCTTCATTCTTTCTGGAGTTATTTCTCCTCTGATCTCCAGTAGCATATTGGGCACCTACTGACCTGGGGAGTTCCTCTTTCAGTATCCTATCATTTTGCCTTTTCCTACTGTTCATGGGGTTCTCAAGGCAAGAATACTGAAGTGGCTTGCCATTCCCTTCTCCAGTGGACCACATTGTGTCAGACCTCTCCACCATGACCTGCCCGTCTTGGGTTGCCCTGCAGGCATGGCTTGGTTTCATTGAGTTAGACAAGGCTGTGGTCCTAGTGTGATTAGATTGACTAGTTTTCTGTGAGTATGGTTTCAGTGTGTCTGCCCTCTGATGCCCTCTTGCAATGCCTACCATCTTACTTGGGTTTCTTTTACCTTGGGCGTGGGGTATCTCTTCACGGCTGCTCCAGCAAAGCACAGCCGCTGCTCCTTACCTTGGACAGGGGGTATAGCTTAAGATAAATATTTCATAAGAAAAAGGCATTGATTGGTTACCTTCAGGTGAAGCCAGGTGTCATGGCAACACAGAATTTTAAGAGAAACCTCCTTTTAAATTTGTATAGAGAAGGGAAAAAATATCGCTAGTTTGTTTCCTCCTGCCACTTAAGGGAGATAAAAATGTCTGACACTTACAGGCTATTTCCTCCATTTGGAGACCCCTGGCCTTCCTGCCTGTTACCCTCTCAGATCCTACTATTTTTCCCAGTGATCCTCGCTTTAGCCAAAGAAAATTCCAGACCCCATATTATCACCTGTCTGTCTCTTGAGTCTCATCTCTTTGATCTGAGACAGTCCCTTGGTCTCTTTGTCCTTTAGGACACTGACTTTTTGGAGGAATACAGGCTTTATGTCCAACGCGTCATAATCTCCCCTAAGGGTTTCTTTAACTTCCCACAATAGCTCCCTCTTAAGTTTCGAAGTACATTTGAAAGTTTCACATTTTGCTGCCAATTTGGTTCTATAAGCAGAAGTTGCCTCCCCCCACTCCCTCCCTCCCTTTGTTCCTTCCTGTTTTTCCTCTCCTGACTTTTCTGAGTACACGTGTGCTCTGTACCCATGTTGTGTAAGGAGTTCTGAGAGATTGCAGTGTGGAGGGGTTGAGTCTGCCTGCAGCTGCCATGGCCTGTCTCACAGGGGAAGGGCATTTAAGGTGGGGTTTTGAAGGCTGCGCAGGAGCGCCTCTTCCAGAAACTGATCAGCGGCATCTGTCACAGCCTTTCCTGCCCCTGGGTGTCTGCCTCTGGCCTGAGCAAGCATCCTTGAGGGCGGGATCTATTTTGTTTTTATCTTCAGGTCTTCATCACTGGGCAGGGCTTATCTGCCAAGCGAGGGAGGGAAAAGGGTCTTCATATGAAATGTGTACTTGGAAATGTGCGATCTAACATGCAGTTTATTTTTTTCCAGCTTGGAAAATGTGATTTTTCTCAGTGAAGAAGAAAGGTCTTTCTTTAGCCGTGAAGGACACTTTTCTGAGGAGGAGGCCAGGCAGCTGCTGAGAAGGACGTCCAGCACGGATGTCTGCACGGTGTACAGCCTGGGTAGGTGGGGGGGGACATGGGGGTGCTCCTCCCGCCCCTCAGGATGCCCCCGGGGACCTCTCAGGACCTGCAGCTGGCTGCACCTTGTCTGTTTAATCACTCAGTCGTGTCTGACTCTTTGTGACCCTGTGGACTGCAGCCCGCCAGCCCCTCTGTCCGTGGGATTCTCCAGGCAAGAACACTGGAGGGTTGCCACACCCTGCTCCAGGGGGTCTTCCCGACCCGGGCATGGAACTTGGGTCTCTGGCACTGCAGGCAGCTTCTTCACCGTCTGAGCCACAGGGAAGTGCCCTACAGCCTGTGATTCAGAACAGTGTTCTTAGGGCAGATTCCCGGAAAGGCCACGAGGGTGCAGAGCTTGCCCCCGGCTGACACCCCTCAGCTCTGTTCCGTCCACTCTGCTCTTCGAGGCTGGACTGTCTGCTCTGCAGAGTGCGGCACAGCTCTGGCTTCGTCCACTGGTTGCGGCGGCAGCCCCACCCCGCCGCCCTTAAGGAATCTTCCGCCTCCTCCATCGTTCACAGTATTGAATGCCAGCCCCTGGGCACTTATAGGTGGCCAGACAGATGCTGGCACTGCCTTCAGGGCAGGTAGGGGGTGACAGGAGAGACAGAGAGAAGGAGCAGGGTAAGGGGCTGGGAGATGCAGGAAAGTGGGGCCTGAGCCTCCCAGCTGCCCTGGGGACAGGTCTCAGCTGAGCCGCTTCTCCACTGCCTCTAGGCACCAGCCTGACTGCCTGCTCCGCTGGGGCTGGGGAAGCAAGGGGGCCTAGGACTGTGGTACGAACAGTAGAGGGAGGAGGCGAGTCGGCAGCCACAGCTGGAGGTCATGGGCAGAGGGGACGGTGTGGGACAGGCCTACCCGCCACTCCCCGGGCCCTGGGGATGCAACGTTTCAGCTCATCTGTTCCTCGTGTGGGAGGGAAATAAATGCCCACGTTTGGACGCATCCCCACAGATATGTGTACACATACGCATGCATACTCACATGAGTACACACAGACACACCCAAACACACACCTACACACGTGTATGTGTCCATGTGTACATGCTCATGTGAACACACGTGCACTCACACATATAGCCACATACCCACATTTGTGCGCGCACACATGTACACACACATGTGCACACACACGTGAGCATATGTTCACGCGTGTCTTTCCTGCTTGCCTCCTGACACGTGTTATAAGAATTTTCTCACCAATGTTCGGTTTAAACTGATGGATTTCTCTTCCTTTGTTGTTCAGTTGCTGAGTCGTGTCTGACTCTCTGCAACCCCATGGACAGCAGCACGCCAGGCTCCCCTGTCCTCCACTATCACCCTGAGTTTGCACAAACTCATGTCCATTGAGTCGGTGAAGCCATCCAACCATCTCATCTTCTGTCATTCCCTTCTCCTCCTGCCCTCAGTCTTTCCAGCATCAGGGTCTTTTCCAATGAGTCGGCTCTTCACATCAAGTGGCCAAAGTATTGGAGTCTCAGCTTCAACATAAGTCCTTCCAATGAATAGTCAGGGTTGATTTTCTTTAGGATTGACTAGTTTGATCTCCTTGCTGTCCAAGGGACTCTCAAGCGTTTTCTCCAGCACCACAGTTCAAAAGCATTAATTCTTTGGCACTCAGCCTTCTTTACGGTCCAGCTCCCACATCTGTACATGACTACTGGAAAAACCATCGCTTTGCCTAGGTCAGTCTTTGTCTGCAAACGAATGTCTCTGCTTCTAATATGCGTTCTAGGTTGGCACTGCTTTCCTTTCGAGGAGCAAGCGTCTTTTAACGTCGTGGCTGCAGTCACCATCTGCAGTGATTCTGGAGCCCAAGACAATAAAGCCTGTCACTGTTTCCGCTTTTTCCCGTTCTATTTGCCGCGAACTATTTGGACTGGAGGCTATGATCTTCATTTTCTGAATGTTGAGTTCTAAGTCAGCTTTTTCACGCTTCTGTTTCACCTTCATCAAGCGGCTCTTTAGTTCCTCTTCGCTTTCTGCCATTAGAGTGGTACTATCTGCGTATCTGAGGTTGCTGATATTTCCGGCCATCTTGATTCCAGCTTGTGAGTCACCCAGCCCAGCGTTTCGCATGACTCACTCCGCATACAAGTCCAATGAGAACTGAGGCCTCGGCGGATCAGCCCTCAGCCGGCCTGGCCCACGGTTTCTTCCCTGCTTGGGGAGCCTGTGGGGGGCCTCGCTTGCTGCGGTGGGGTCCTCTCCGCTGGATGCTGCACGGCTGACAGCGCCGCACACTCCCCTGTCCCTGTGCAGCGGCTCCTCTCACCTGGTCTCCATGGCAGCCAGGAGGCGGGGCCGAGGCGTGGCAGAGCGCTGGTGGTAGGGGGAGGGGGTGCAAGTCCAGCTCTGCCGCCCAGCCCAGGGGCGAGGGCGCCGGAGGAGGCCGCCTCGTGGCGGGGGTGGAGCCCTGAAGGGGCAGGGGTGCATCCTGGAAGACATGGCTTCTTGGCTGACGCCCCCTGCCTCGGGCCGGACCGTGCCCCCGCTCAGCGCTGGCGTCAGGGGTGTTACCGTCCTAGAGCTGCCCCCCGACTCGGCCCCAACCCGGAGGGCGCTGGTCCCAGAGTGATGCCAGCCTTCTCTCTGACTTTTCAGACACGTCAGAAGAAGCTGAGACACAGCAGCAGCAGGAGGAAGAAGGTGCGTCCTTCCCACAAGGCCTGGGAGCCCTTGGGGCGTGGGGCTGGGCCTCGGGGTGGAGCTGGCCGCAGAGCTCACTCCTCTGTGGGGAAGGGCTGGTGACATGCAGTCTGGCCTTGGGGGGAGGTTGGGTGAAGCGGAGGTGAGGCTCCCCGCCCCGCACTGTCCCCATTGTAGGTGGGGTGACCTCTCCACTGCCTGGCCCATAGCCTGGCCCCCTGCACTGTCCCCAGCAAAGAAGCACATCCCCACCATTGCCTGAAAGTGAAAAATTCGCTCAGCCATGTCCGGCTCTTTGCGACCCCATGGACTATAGAGTCCATGGGATTCTCCAGACCAGATTACTGGAGTGGCGAACCTTTCCCTTCTCCAGGGGATCTTCTGAACCCAGGGATCGAACCCAGGCCTCCCGCACTGCAGGCGGATTCTGAGCCTTAAGGGATGGGCTTATGCCTGACTCTGGGTTTCTTTCTTTCTTTCTTTTTTGGCTGCACCAGGTTTTAGTTGTGGCTTGCAAACTCTTAGTTGGGGCATGTGGGAGCTCGTTCCCTGACCAGGGAGCGAACCCAGGCCCCCTGTATTTGGAACGCCGAGGCTTAGCCACTGGACCACCAGGAAGTCCCTGGTTTTCTTTCATTTAACCCAAAGCAGCTGGCTTTCCCCATGTGCTGCTTGGAGGAGTGCAGTGGATGGAGAGGGCGTTGCTGTGGAGCCTTACGCTGGGAAAGTCCCTGCTCTTTCCCACGTCTGCATCTCAGCCACAGCAGAGGGTCTGCTTCAGGGACAGCCTGGGGACGCACGAGCCGAGGACCCTTTGAGATTTCCTGGGAATGGGATCCCTCCACGTGCAAACATGGAAGGGCCCTTGGAAGGAGGGCCGGAAGCAGCCCCTGGGTCCCAGGGCTGTCCCGGGGCCCTCCCCACTCCCGGATTTCTGCAGGCTGCCTTCGGGAGGACCTCAGCTGTCAGGGGCAGGGTAACAGGGATAATGCAGGAAGACGCCCCGGGGAGACCACGCGCCTCCGCTGGAAGGGGCGTTTTTTAGCCAGTCAAGTACACGGTCGAGTTGTACGTTTGCTGCTCAACCGGATTTAATTTTTTTTTTTTTAATTCCTAGTAATAGCTTTGAACACACTTTTTACAAGCGAACTTGAAACAGAAGAGTCTTTACCTCCCGTTTCTTTCCTTCCAAATTCCCCTTCAAAGCCCATGTTTTCCCAACAGGAAACGTAGCTTGTTTGCTCCTCAAGCCTGGACATGCCTCTGGGTGCTGGGTCCATCCAAGGCCAACAGGCCCTCAGCAGGCAAGGCAGGCGTGGACAGCTCCTGTCCCCAGACTCTTCAGCAGTTGTTTTTAACCCTTTAGTAACCAGCTTCCTAAACCAGCCCAGATGAGAGGGACTCTGGGGTCTGGGAGCCGTTCCCAGTGTTTCCCATCAGAAGGGCCCCTGTGCTAGGGCCGGGCAGGTGGATGCAGACTCCACTGTCTGTTCTGAGGGCGCTTTGGAGCTCACGCTGGTCAGTAGCTCTGGTTGGCTACAGCTTGATGTCTTGGGGGTTCCTGCACGTGGCCGAGAGGAGAGGGCTACTGTGAGGCACGTTAGTTGGTAGAAGCTTGGCTAACCTCCTCCATGTTCTCCCGGAAAGTCACCCCTATAGCCCTGCAGTGTGCCCAGCAGTCCACGGCACCTCAGATGCCCAGGGCAGCCTTATGGAGGAGGCGACAGGGACGTTGCCGCCAGGGGAGGGATGCCCCCGGGCCTGCCTGGACTCAGATCCCACTCTCACCCATCCGGGCATTTTGGTCATTTGCAGAAATGTCCCCGCCTTGCCTGAACCCAGAGCCACAGGAGATCCTGCAGATGGTGAAGAATGTTCTAGAACAATGCAAGTCCTGTCAGGGCTGCCCCAAGGAACCAGGGTCCCCCGGCGTCCACAGGGCATCCAGTGGTGCAGGCCTGCCGGACACCGAGGAGCCCTCCTTCTGCCTGGACGTAGGAGATGACTGGGCTGACCCGGAGGCCCTGGGCTCGCAGCTGCTGTTCCTGGACGCACCCGGGTTCCAGGCCGGTTTCCGGGGCCTGTACGACCTCTCCCCGCCTGCGCTGAGCGGCGTGTTCGGCGGCTTCAACGACGAGGAGCTGGTCAGGCGGCTGGCCGAGGTCCGCGGGGTGGCCAAAAAAGCCGGGCTGCCCATGGCCCTGGCCAGGCTCTGCTTCCTGCTGGGACGGCTGTGCGTGCGGCAGCTGAAGCTGTCCCAGGCCCGCGTGTACTTCGAGGAAGCCCTGGGGGTGCTCGGGGGCCGCTTCGGGGACCTGGTCCTGGTGGCGGCCGTGTACACCAGCCTGGCCTCGGTCCACCTGCGGCAGAAGAGCAAGGAGAAGTGCGCACAGGTGGTGCCCAAGGCCTTGGCCCTGCTCCTGGGGACGCCCAGCCACGGCGACAGCTCCGAGGCCGACTCCAGCCTCCTGACCCTGGCCCTGCGGAAGGCCATCGGCGGCCGCAGCCCTCAGGCCGAGGCCCGGGCCTGCTTCTTGCTGGCCAAGCACCACGCCCGCCTCAAGCAGCCGGAGGAGGCCCTGCCCTTCCTGGAGAGGCTGCTACTGCTGCTACCCGGGGCGGCGGGGACCCCGGGCGCCTCCTGGCCCATGGACTGCTACCTGCTGCTGGCGGGCATCTACAGCCAAAGGTGCCTGCCGCACCTGGCGCTGAGCTGCATCAGGGTGGCCTCGCTGCGGGCACAGGGCTCGCTGCGCAGCGCACTCCGGAGCGCGGCCCTGGTCCTGCAGAACAGCCCGCGGCTCCCCGTCCTGCCTGCCCAGCTGGCTCACTACCTCCGGCGGGCGCTGGCCTCCCCGGCCTCCGGCTCCGGGCGGGCCCTGCATGGCCCTGTCTATGCCAGCTTGGCCCAGCTGTACAGCCAGCACGGGTGGCAGGGCAGGGCCATCGCCTTCATGGTGCAGGCCGTGGAGACAGACGCCCAGCTGGGTGGCCGCACTGTCGTGGACCGCCTGGTGGCCCTGGCCTGGCTGCACGTCCTTCACAGGCAGAGCCCAGCAGCCCTGGGCATCCTGGAGTCCCTCCTGGAGGCGGCGGTGGCCACCCCGGACCAGGAGGGCCTGATTGCCAACATGACAGCCATCGCCCTGAAGAGGACTGGCAGGACCCGGCGGGCAGCCGAGGGCTACTACTGCGCCCTGAGGGTGGCCCGGCGCCTGGGCTGCCCGCGGAATGAGGCGGTGGTCCTGGCCAACTTCGGGGCCCTGTGTCTGCAGACTGGTGCCGGCGGGCTGGCCCAGCACTACCTCCTGGAGGCCGTGAAGCTCTTCTCGCGGCTGCCTGGCAGGGAGGGCGGCCCGGACTTCACCCGGGTGCTGCTACGCCTGGGGGACCTGTGCACCCACAGGGCGCTCGCCCGGCAGGCCAGGTGCTACTACGAGTGGGCCTTTCTGGTTGCCGTGGAGATGGACCACTGGGAGAGTAAGTGTAGGGCGGGCGGGCTGCCTGGGAAGCAAGGGCTCCTAGCATTTCTGTTCAGAGCGTCCTGGGGGTTGCAAATCAGAGGCAAGTGGTTGCTTCTCCACCGAGAATGCCGAGTGGTGGGAACCAGCAGGTGTTTTGAGGTGCCCCATGCTGGGCCAGATGTCCCCATGGCAACCAGCTCATCCCGGGTTGCCTGGGACCATCCTGCTTTCTGCACTGAAAGTCCCGAGGCCGGGAATCCTGGCAGTCTCGGGCAGACAGGCAGGGGGTGACCCCAGACGCAGCCCAGGCCAGGCAGGGGGGCAGCCAAGCCAAAGCGGCCACGTGGGCCTTGCATACTGGGTGCTTTGCTGGCGCTGTATCCTTAGTGTCTCCCAACAGCCGGGCACCCCAGACACCTCCCCGGCCCAGAGCGTGTGGGGCAGCTGCTTCATCCAAAGGCAGCTGCTGCGAGTGGCAGGCTCTGGGCAGGGTCCACCAGCAAACACACCCAAGTGGCCCTCACAGGGGCTGCGGCCAAGCCACAGGAAACCGATGCTTGGGCCACGAGAGCCACAGAAGCAGGTGCTCAGCTTGGTGGTGGGGCGGCTCCAGGCCCCAGCTGGGAGGGGGCCGGCTGTTTAGTCTGAGACCCGGGGGATGAGAAGAATTTAGCCAAGTACGGGAGAGGGCCTGGCAGGAGGCACAGCAGCCTGTGCAAAGGCCCTGGGGTGAGTGACTGGGCCCTGCAGGGCGGTGCCAAGTTTGGAGTGAGTGGCTCAGGTGATGAGTGGTGGGAGCCTCAGGTGGGAAGCTAGGCAGGGGCCCAAGACCCTAGGCTGTGGTTTGGCATTTTCCTGAGAGCACTGGGGCGCTACTGAGGGATGTAGGATCTGTTCAGTGAGGCTGGAAGGGGAATCCCCTGGACCTCCAGGAGGAGCCAGGAGCTGGGTCCCCCGACCTGCCCTGCAGCCTTGGGCAGGTGCAGGCGGTGGCCACCAAGGGCACATGGCCCCCCGCTGGCTGCTCAGAAACCTTCTGTGATGCCCCCATACCCCCAACCCAGGCACTGGGGGACTCAGACTTGGGAGTGCAAAGCTGGGGGACCCAGGAGGTCCTCCAGGGGGTCAGGGGGTCTGCCCCTCCGCCATATGGAACGGGGAGGGGATTGAGGGCAGTGCTGACCCCCAGGGTCACCCATCCTTGAGCTGGTTCCATTTTCAGTCCATTTCACTAGTTTGTGTCTTTCTAGGGTTCATTTCACTTAGATCGTCTCATTTGCTGGCGTACAGTCGCTCACAGCTTCCCCCTTTTCCCCCGTGAGATCCGTGGTGATGTCCCATCTAACCTTCCTGATCTTAGTCATCTTCGGCTACCTCCTTCTTTTCTTGGTCAGTCTGGCTAAGCTTTTGTCACTTTTGTTAACCTATTCAAAGAACTGTAATTTGGTTTCATTGTTCTTTATTTTTCTATTCTCTATTATTTTATCGTCTCCTCTTCAACTTTGATTTTTCCTTTCTTTTGCTTGCCTTGGATCGAGTTAACTTTTTCTAGTTTCTTAAGGGTGAACTTTAGGTTTTTGATTTGAAATTTTTATTCTTTTTTGGTTGTTTATCTTTTAAAATACTTAGCTATTTGATTGAACCGGTCTTAGTTGCAACATACAAAATCTTAGTTGCAGCATGCAGGATTTAGATCCCTGACCAAGGGCTGAACCCAGGTCCCCTGCGTTGGGAGTGCAGAGTCTTAACCCCTGGACCACCAGGGCAGTCCCCAGTTTCCCTCTTGGACCCACTGGTGATTTGGTGGTGGTGGTGTAGCTGCTCAGTCGTGTCTGACTCTTGCAACTGACCCCGTGGACTGTAGCCTGCCAGGCTCCTCTGTCCATGGGATTCTCCAGGCAAGAATACTGGAGTGGGTTGCCATTTCCTTCTCCAGGGGATCCTTCCAACCCAGGAATCAAAGCCGGGTCTCTGCGTTGCCGGTAGATTGTTTACCGACTGAGCTACAAGGGAAGCCCAGTGATTTAGGAGCGCGCTCTCCACTTCTGCAGATACGCGAATGCTCCAAACTCCTTAGTGCCCCTGATCTCTGATTCCGTCCATTGCTCCTGGAAGACATGCCTCCTGTGGTTTTGGCCCTTTAAGTTTACGGAGGACGGTTCTGAGAGGCAGCCTCCAGTCTGTCCCGGAGAACGTCCATGGGCGCGTGGAGGACGCCGCTTTCTGCTGTTGCTGGGCGTGTGCTCTGCGCTCTGTTAGGCCTGGTTGGTTCGCCGTGTCATTCACGTCTCCTCGTGGCTTGTTCGCTGCCAGGTCATTCTCAGTGGTGCAAGTTCCCAGCTGTTTCCATTCCTCTGGCTTTAGAACAGGCGAGTGAGGCTGTGGGCTCGGAGCCCGGCTTCACGAAGGAGCGCTGGCTGTGGAATGCGGGAGCCGGATTTGAATCCCGTCTCCACTGCGTGCCCTTTGCTCCAGCGTTGGACTCAGCTGGCCGGTCTGCCTCGTCGGGATGCTGGCGGTCCACTTGGTGGGAGCTTAGCCACTGTTCAGGCTTCCCTGGCAGCTCAGTTGGTACAGAACCTGCCTGCCAGTGCAGGGGGCGTGGATTCGAGCCCTGGGGCAGGAAGACCCCCTGGAGGAGGAAGTGGCGCCCACTCCAGGGTTCTTGCCGGTGAATCCCATGGATGGAGGAGCCTGGTGGGCCACAGTCCACGGGGCTGCAGAGTCGGACACGACTGAGCAGCTGACCATGCTCACACACAGCCCCTGTCTGTCTGGGAGGAGCTTTGTGAAGCAGAAACATGTCCCAGTCCATCAGGGGAGCCCAGTCGGGACCGCCCAGCCTGGGAGTTCTCCAGTGACCAGCACTGTCCCTCGAGCGTCTGTGACGTGCCCTGCCTGGCCCCGTCCCGGCTGCTGGCCGGCTGTGTGACCTCGAGCCGGACACCCAGCCTGTCCCCACGTGGAGCAACCCCAGCTCACAGAGGCGGGCGCGCCACAGGGGCCGCGGGCCCTGGAAGGCCGCTGCAGCGCCTGACAGGGCCTCTCCCTTCCGTCTCCCGCCAGGCCAGCTGCTCGCCGTCCAGCGGCTCTGTCACTTCTACGGCGCGGTCGTGCCCAACGAGGCCCGGTGCGTCGTCTACCACGAGTTCCAGCTCTCGCTGGCCCGCAGGGCGAACGACAAGGTGCTGGAGGGGCAGCTCCTGGAGGCCATAAGCCAGCTCTACCTGTCCCTGGGCACCGAGCGGTGAGGGCCGGCCCCGGGGCAGGGAGGGTGCGGACACCGTCCCAGGACATCCCTCTGTCCTTAGTGGCAGTCGGGCACTGAGCCAGCAAGCTCTGTCTTGTCCCCAAGGGCAGGGGTGAAGCATGTGTTTCTGAGTCATCCTCCCTTCCGTGGTAGCTTCTAGAAGCTGGCCCCAGCCTACCCTGAGTGTTTTCTCACTGGCCCAGCACTAGGCCACGTAGTCTGGTCCTTGTTTGTCCCCTCACATGTGAGGACAGCGACCATGTGTGCCTGGAGGGTCCTAGTCCACAGGAGACAGTGACCGTCCCGCTTGCTTCCCCAGAGCAGGGTTTCGGGGTCACCTGTGAAGCCCACCCAGAGCGTCCTGCCTGGGGGTGGGGAACAGATAGCTGGACCACACAGCTCGCAGGCTAGCAGAGTCTCATAACACCCCATCCAGTGTGGGGGCTCCTTGAGAGCAGAGAAGGGGCTGGATTCCCTGGGACTCAGGAGGGATGCCTCTCACCCTGGGGGTCTCAGTTTCACAGCAGGACCAATGGGCCCACAGCCTTGATCAAGGCTCCTCAGAGTGGGGTCCCGGGTCAGCAGGTCCACCTCCCCTGGGCTCTGGTGGGAGGTGTGCATTCCTAGGCTTCCCAGGGGCTCAGTGCTAAAGAACCTACTTGCCGACGCAGGAGACGCAGGAGACGCAGGTTCGATCCCTGGGTCGGGAAGGTCCCCTGAGGAGGGCATGGCAGCCCACTCCAGTATTCTTGCCTGGAGAATCCCGTGGACAGGGGAGCCTGGCGGGCTACAGTCCATGGGGTCACAGAGAGTCACTCTTGCCTGGAGAATCCTGTGGACAGGGGAGCCTGGCGGGCTACAGTCCATGGGGGCTGCAAAGAGCCGGACGCAACTGAGCACACACGCGTGGCAGGCCTCAGCCTGGACCTCCTGAGCCAGCAGCTCCAGGAGCCAGACCCTGCCATCTGTGTCTGACCAGCACCCTGGGTGGTTCTGACGCTCCGTCCGTGTCAGAGCCCTTGGCCTGGATGGGTTCTACGTTTCTGCCCAGGGGCCACGACCCCTGCTGTGTCTGGAGGTGATGTGGGCCTGTGTGTGTGCAGGGGGGGCAGAGATGAACCGCTCACTCCTTAAGGCCCCAGGGCTGCCTGCTTCCCTCCCTAAGGCCTCCTCACCTTTGCTGGATGAGGGCCGTGTGTTGCCCTGGTCTCCCATCAGCCTGGACGCGCAGGCTCTGGGCCTGGCCCCCCCGACGCCCCAGGTCCAAGGTGGCCAGACGGGCCCCCGGAGAGAACCTGGTCGCCTCCACGCAGCGGGGCGGCCCGGGAGGCCGGCTCCTAGCACCCGCCTCTATCTAACCCCAGGGCCTACAGGTCCGCCCTGGAGTACACCAAGCGCAGCCTGGGGGTTTTCATCGACCTGCTGAAGAAGGACAAGGAGGCGCACGCCTGGCTGCAGGCCGGGAAGATCTACTACGCGCTGCGGCAGAGCGAGCTGGTGGACCTGTACATCCAGGCTGCGCAGAACGCCGCCCTGTGCACGGGGGACCCCGGCCTGGGGCTGCAGCTCTTCGAAGAGGCCGGAGACATCTTCTTCAACGGGGCCTGGGATCGCGAGAAAGCAGTGTCCTTCTACCGGGTGAGCGCCGCCCTGTCCTGTGGGTCCAGGCTAGTGGGCTTCAGGGGCGACCCTCCTGGGGGGCAGGACCTCCCCACTTCGCGCACAGGCTCAGCTTCCGGGTGGTTTGGTCAGAGACCATCCCAACCCGCAGCCCCAGCCTGGGCAGAACAGAGCAAGTAACGCCCGTCGGAGGACACGCCTCCCAGAGATCCACACAACCCTGGGAGGCAGGGCCTGCCCGCATTCCACAGAGGAGGAAACCGGCTCAGAGAGGCGCAGGGGCAGGTCCAAGGGCACACGTCGCATCAGATGGAGGGCCGCCGGGACCAGGGCTCTGCACGTGCCTCCCGGGGAGGGCGGCGTCTCCGCCTCTGTCTGACCAGCTTGCATGAGGCTGGGCCCCAGAGATAAAAGTAGCCTCTTTGGTGCACAGGGGGTGTTGGACCCTCTGGTCAGGCCCCTGCACCGAGGAGCAAGGCTGGTCTAAGGGCCTGCGGTGTAGCTTGACGGGCCAGGCTCACACCCCTAGCTCACGCCCCAGGGGCCCGGGGATGGCACGCTGCTGAGAACTGATGGTGTGGTGTGGAGGGAGGGTTTCCCGGGTGGCGTTAGCGGCACCGCACCCGCCTCCTAGTGCCAGGCAGGAGGTGCAGGAGACGCGGGTTCAGCCCCTGGGCCAGGAAGACCCCCTGGAGGAGGGCGTGGCAACCCCCTCCAGTATTCTTGCCGGAGAATCCCATGGACAGAGGGGCCTGGCGGGCTAGAGTCCAGGGAGCCACAAGAGTCAGACACGCCTGAAGCGACCTGGCACGAGAAGCTCCAGGGGGCTCACGGGGGCAGACCCAGGGGCCCTCAGGAGGGCATGGGCCTGGCTGCCTGTTGCGGGAGGAGGAGGCCTGACCTGCCCTCTGTCCCCTCAGGACCGGGCACTGCCCCTGGCGGTGTCCACGGGGAGCCGGGAGGCCGAGCTGCGGCTCTGCAACAAGCTGTCGGCGCTGCTGGCTGAGATGGAGACGCCCCAGGAGGGCCTGGAGTTCGCCCACACAGCCCTGGCACTCAGCCTCACCCTGGGTGAGCCCCGCACCCCACCCCAAGGGCCCCCCACCCCTGAGGTCTAGGCAGGGCCTCAGTTCCCCAGGCCCGCAGGCTCCTCTCTCCCGCCCTGGGGTCAGGCTGCTGAGACGGGCGGCAGAGAACCTATCCCGTCCCGCCTGAACATCATCAGCTCTGTGCCCCCCGCCTTGTGCCCCCCTTGCTGGCCAGGGGGCCTGGCCGGGGCACCCTGCACCGCGGACATTCCGGGACACGCCAGGCAGGGCCGCCTGGTGCCTTTCTGCCTGCTATGCCCTCCTGTCCTCCCCTCTCCACTGGCCCGTGGGCCCCGCTGCTCTCTGCCGGCGAAACCCCGTCCTCCTCTCCGGGGGCCTGTCCCTCCAAGCCCGGCTCTTCTAGGCCATCTGTCTTCCCTGAGGCAAGGAGCCCGACCGGGCCGAGCACACAGTAGGTGTGCCCCTGGAGGGGCCTTCAGGCCCTGCAGAGCTCACCCTGGAAGGGGGAGGATTTTGCAGGCAGCCTCATCTGGTGACTCCCTGCCAAGGACAGGGTGGAGGGCAGCTGAGGATACAGCAGGGAGGCCAAAGGTCGTGTCTGCAGAGGCACAAACTGCAGGACTTCTGGGCTCTCCTGGTCAGAACAGTAAGCGAAGCTCCCTGTGCAGGGGCCTCTGCGCAGGCCTGGGCTGGTGGGTGTCCTGCTCCACGACTTTGCCACAGCCCAGAGGTGCCAGGAGAGCGGGCATCACTAGGTGCCCCTTAAAGATGGGAAGAGGAGGGCATGGCAGCCCACTCCAGTCTCCTTGCCTGGAGGGTCCCGTGGACAGAGGAGCCTGGTGGGCTACAGTCCCTGGGGCTGCAGAGTCGGACCTGACTGAGGCGGCTTAGCACGAGTGGGACGGCGGTCTGGGGCCGGGAAGGGACGGGCTGGGGCTGTGAGACGGCATCCGCCCTCCTCGGCATCCCCAGGGGACCAGCTGAACCAGCGGGTGGCCTGTCACCGGCTGGCCGCCCTGCACCACCGGCTGGGCCACAGCGAGCTGGCGGAGCACTTCTACCTCAAGGCGCTATCGCTTTGCACCTCGCCGCTGGAGTTCGACGAGGAGCCCCTGTACTACGTGAAGGTGTACCTGGCGCTTGGCGACATCATCTTCTACGACCTCAAGGTTGAGAGGGGTGCAGGCAGGGCTGGGTGCGGGGCGTGGGGGCCGTCGCCCGGTGCTGGGCATGAGGGAGGCATTGCGGTCCTCTTCCTCAAGTCCCAGGGATCTCCCCGGAGCTCTGGGCCCCCCTGTGAGCTGCAGGCGAGGCCAGTGGACACCGTCCTTGCTTCCAGGCGGGTCCGGCCTTGCCCTCAAGAGCTCAGGGTCAGTGGGGGAAGCTGCCACTGGGTAAAGGGCAAAATGAGTGTAGTTGGGTGGTGGGGGTGGGGGGAGCTTCTGGATGGGGTGACTGCAAAGCTGTGTCTTGACTGCCCAGCAGAAGTGAACCACAAAAAATGTAGGAGGTGGATAAAGACATTTCTGGGGTGGGGGAAAGTGAGAGCGAGAAAGTGAAAGTCCCTCAGTGGTGTCCGATTCTTTGCAACCCCGTGGACTATACAGTCCATGGAATTCTCCAGGCCAGAATACTGGAGTGGGTAGCCTTTCCCTTCTCCAGGGGATCCTCCCAACCCAGGGATCAAACCCAGGTCTCCCGCCTTGCAGGTGATTCTTTACCAGCTGAGCCGCCAGGAGGAAGTGTTACCCTTCTTCCCAGAGACCCGTGTTGCAAGGCGGGCCTCCCAGGCGGTGCCAGTGGTAAAGAACCCCCCTGCCAGTGCAGGAGACGATAGAGATGAGGGTCGATCCCTGGGTTGGGCAGATCCCCTGGAGGAGGGCATGGCAACCCACTCCAGTATTCTTGCCTGGGGGGTCCTCACGGACAGAGCCGCCCGGCGGGCTTACAGCCCATGGGGTTGCCACTAACACTTTCATTTTCAGGTTGCAAAGTACAGCCCATACCTGACACCTCCTCCAGGAAGCCTGCCAGTCTGTGCAGAGCTCTTCCTTTCTTCCTTCCCGGAATCCTCATATCACCTGGATTGGGGGAGAGGGCGTGTCCTCTTTATCATCTCGCTGCACAGAGAGGGAAACCGGGGCTTGGGTGGGGCGTGACTTGCCCCAGGTTTTCCGGCAGGGACACCCAGCACCCTGGCTGAGCCCCTACCTGTCTGGGCTGCAGTGGTGGGGGCTGGGGCCACTTTTCCGTTCGTCTGTGAACCCTGCAGTGGATGAGACAAGGGCCTGGGGGTGTCTCTTCTATTGCGCCTTCCCCCTTCCCCCCTGCCCATACAGGCAGACATCACCCCTACTCTGGGTCTAGCCCTGCCCCTGCACGGCGTCCCTGATCTGTGTTGGTTGAGAAGTGAGGGTGCGCCAGTCTGGGGCTGAGTTCTCCACTTCCCCCTCCCCAACCAGCAGCAGTTAGGAGCCGGAGCGGCCCTGGAAGACCCTCTACTGCCCCGGGTAACCCCCAGCCCCTTGACTAGGCAGGCCTGACTGGCGACACCTGCTGGCCATAAGTCGTCCCTGCAGCCACTGCTGTGTCCAGTGCTGGGGATTCCGTGGGCAGCGGTGACCTCTGCAGCTGAGCCCCTCCCCCCGAGGTCCAGGCCCCGAGCTGCTCAGGATTTGTGCGGTTTGCTCTTCAAGTGCTTTGCTGGAGCACGAGCTGGTGCCCCCACAGGGCAGGGAGGGGACCAGGCTAGGCGTGGGCAGCTGATTATGGCAGAATGAGGGGCAGTGGGCTGGGGCTTCAGGGACTGGGACCCTGCAGCCCTGTGCAGAAAGGGGGGCCTGGGGGCTCTGCCCTGGAGGTGGGGGCTGCTGTGGCGTCTTCACCGACCGACTCTCTTTAGCCCGTGTGTGTTGTGTCATAGCAGAAGGAGCAAGCCCTGGACTAGAAAAGACGTGGGTGTGAATCCTGGACCTGCCACCTACCAGCTTCTACACACACATGTGCGCAGGAATGCACCCCCCCCCCCCCGCCCACTCTGGCCAGTTCCTTCCGTTTAGTTGGGATGCCGCCTCTTCCAGGAAGCCCTCCCCTCCCGCCCCAGGCTGAGTGAGGTGCTTCCCAGGCTCCCACAAGCTGCCAAGCTTCCCTGTGCTTCAGGGCCAGTCACACCTCTTGTTTCCCAGAGTCAGCTGTGTTTGGCTCCCTGCCCTCTCCCCCCAGCACACACACACACACACACACACACACACACACACACACACAGGGTCCCCCCGCCTGGCCAGGGGACAGTGACTGCTACACACGCCTGCTTCCGTTGTCTTCTGGGTCCTTGCTCTGTGCGGGGGCAGTGGCGGGCCAGGGCTGGTGACTGTGTTCTCTGTCCCGGGGAGCCCCTGTGAGCAGGAGGGGACGGGCAGGTTTGGGTTTAGTGCCTGCCCTTGGGTAACCTCCAGGGGGGACGTGGGGCCTGGGGTGGGAGGCAGAAGTCGGCAGGGGTGAGGGGATGTGGGACGTCTCAGCCTGGGGATGGTGCATCCAGGGCAAAGATGCATCTGAACTGGGAGCCCGCGTCCTGGAGGGCATGGGGGTCACGCCCCCTCAGGGTGGCGGGATACTCTGAGAGGTGGCGCCTGGAGCCGCTTTGCACCGGGGGCAAAAGGCCGGGCATGCTGGCATCAGCGTGGATGTGGGCTGCAGGGGTCAAGCCAGGCCACCCTGGGCCACATGGCCCTGCAGGGACCTCTCAGACCCCAGCCTCCCAGACCTCAGCTCAGCCCAAGGGGGGAGACACAGATTATCTTTCAGAGGTCCCGGGGGTGAGCAGGAAAGAGGCTTCTGGGAGGAGGGGACCAGGTACTACAAGGTCCGAGGCCTCGGCTCCAGGGCCAAGGCGGGGAGTGGAGACCGGGGGTCCCAGGGCCACCGGGATGGCAGTCCAGGCCCCCGTAGATGCCCGGTCTGTCTCAGGCAGCCCTGGGAGGAGCAGGGGGCTCCTCCCTGGGGGAAGCATGCAGGGCCCGTCCAGAGGCGCCAAAGCTGGCCCATCTGGGGCGAGCAAGTGTCCTGCCCACCTGGAGCGCTGTTGCGGGCCCAGCCCTGGAGCTGCCCTGGCCGGGGGGCCTAGCCTAGGGAGAAGCTCCCCCGAGGCCGCCCTCCCTGGTGCGGTGCTGTCCCCTCGGTGACTCGCCGTCTGTCTCCAGGACCCGTTGGACGCGGCCGGGTACTACCAGCTGGCGCTGGCAGCAGCCATGGACCTGGGCAGCAAGCGGGCCCAGATGAAGCTCTGCACGCGCCTGGCCTCCGTCTACCACCACTCCCTCCTCGACCGCGAGATGTCCCTCTTCTTCTACCAGAAGGCGCGTGCCTTCGCCACCGAGCTCAGCGTCCGCCGGGGCCACCTGGTCCCCGGGCCCCCGTCCTGAGCCCGGTGCTTGCAGGCACGGCCTCCGGCTGGCCCAGGGTCTCAGGGGCTGGCTTCCTGGGAAAGGGAGGCACGCGGTCAAGGGGCCAAGAAGCAATAAATGTGTTTTGCAGAAAGCCTTCTGGAGTCCCCAGGCTCCGCCATCCCCGGACTGCCTCCTGGGGAGTATGTGGGGATCAGGGCCTGTCCCCAGGGGGCCGTTCCACTACTGCACCCCATCCTCGGGTGTGGGCAGGTAGGACTGGGGGTCCAGCCATCCCAGGCCAGGTCCCCCAAGCTGGTCAGCTGTGGGTCGTGGGATTCCCTGGGCACCTTCTCCCTTCCCTAGACCCTCACCGAGTGTCCAGCGCTGGGGCCTCTCTGCTTTGAGTGCTCGAAGCACGCTTCGAGGTCAGGACTGTCTGTCTCCTGATGAACGGCTGAAGAAACGGAGGCACGGGGAGGTTAGGTGCGTTGCCCGCAGTCACACAGCAGGTAGGAAGGGGCAGAGAGCCAGAGTCCCGTGTACTCACCCCTGCGCCAGCCTGCTAGCCTGCCTCACATCATGTGTCCCGTTAGGACCTGAGGGCAGGGACCTACCCCATACATCTCTGCCCTTGTCTGTGATGGGGACAGGAGAAGGGGCTCCAAGTGTGCCCCTACCTGTGTGTCCTCCGGCCCCGCCTGGCCAGTCCCACCTGCAGCTTCCAGTCAGCCATCGGGACACGCGGTGGCGGGGCCTCCAGCCCAAGCGGCAGCCACTAGGTGCTGAGTGTAGTTAGAGGCTTATCTGGACTGCTGACCCCAGCCCCGCCCGCCCCCTCTCCCATCCCTCCCAGCGACCCACTGAGGGCTGGGAATTCAGGCAGGGCTGAAACTGGCTCCTGACCCACAGACAGGGTGCTGAGGCTCAGAGGCCGTGGGCAGCCCCATGGCGCGCTTCCGAGATTCTCCTTTTGGTGACTTGAAATGCACATCCTGTGTGTGCCTAGGTGTGTGCTTAATCGCTCAGTCATGTCCGACTCTTTGCAGTCCCATGGATCTCCCGTAGCCCTCCAGGCTCTTCTGTCCATAGGATTCTCCAGGCAAGAACACTGGAGTGGGCTCCAGGGGTCAAACTCAGGCCTCCGCACTGAAGGCAGATTCTCCACTATCTGGGCTGCCAGGGAAGCTCACACATCATGCAAACCCGCCGTTAAAAGTGAATGACTCAGTGGCATATGCTACACCTGCAAGGCTGTGGAGCCGCCACTGTCCAGTTCCAAAACATCTCTGTGTCCCCAAAGAAGCCTCCTGGGCCGCTGAGCAGTCACGGCCCCTCCCATCTCTCTCCCCAGTTCAGTTCAGTTCAGTTGCTCCATTGTGTCCGACTCTTTGCGACCCCATGAATCGCAGCGCGCCAGGCCTCCCTGTTCATCACCATCTCCCGGAGTTCACTCAGACTCACATCCATCGAGTCTGTGATGCCATCCAGCCATCTCATCCTTGGTCGTCCCCTTCTCCTCCTGCCCCCAATCCCTCCCAGCATCAGAGTCTTTTCCAGTGAATCAACTCTTCGCATGAGGTGGCCAAAGTACTGGAGTTTCAGCTTTAGCATCATTCCTTCCAAAGAAATCCCAGGGCCGATCTCCTTCAGAATGGACTGGTTGGATCTCCTTGCAGTCCCAGGGACTCTCAAGAGTCTTCTCCAACACCACAGTTCAAAAGCATCAATTCTTTGGCGCTCAGCCTTCTTCACAGTCTAACTCTCACATCCATACATGACCACAGGAAAAACCATAGCCTTGACTCGACGGACCTTAGTTGGCAAAGTAATGTCTCTGCTTTTCAATATGCTATCTAAGTTGGTCATAACTTTCCTTCCAAGGAGTAAGCGTCTTTTAATTTCATGGCTGCAGTCACTATCTGCAGTGATTTTGGAGCCCCCAAAAATAAAGTCTGACACTGTTTCCACTGTTTCCCCATCTATTTCCCATGAAGTGATGGGACCGGATGCCATGATCTTTGTCTTCTGAATGTTGAGCTTTAAGCCAACTTTTTCACTCTCCTCTTTCACTTTCATCAAGAGGCTTTTTAGCTCCTCCTCACTTTCTGCCATAAGGGTGGTGTCATCTGCAATCTGAGGTTATTGATATTTCTCCCGGCGATCTTGATTCCAGCTTGTGTTTCTTCCAGTCCAGCGTTTCTCATGATGTACTCTGCATAGAAGTTAAATAAGCAGGGTGACAATAAACAGTCTTGACGTACTCCTTTTCCTATTTGGAACCAGTCTGTTGTTCCATGTCCAGTTCTAACTGTTGCTTCCTGACCAGCATACAGATTTCTCAAGGGGCAGGTTAGGTGGTCTGGTATTCCCATCTCTTTCAGAATTTCCCACAGTTTATAGTGACCCACACAAATAAAAGGCTTTGGCATAGTCAACAAAGCAGAAATATATGTTTTTCTGGAACTCCCTTGCTTTTTCCATGATCCAGCGGATGTTGGCAATTTGATCTCTGGTTCCTCTGTCTTTTCTAAATCCAGCTTGAACATCTGGAAGTTCACGGTTCACATACTGTTGAAGTCTGGCTTGGAGAATTTTGAGCATTACTTTGCTAGCATGTGAGATGAGTGCAGTTGTGCGGTAGTTTGAGCATTCTTTGGCATTGCCTTTCTTTGGAATTGGAATGAAAACTGACCTTTTCCAGTCCTGTGGCCACTGTTGAGTTTTCCAAATTTGCTGGCATATTGAGTACAGCACTTTCACAGCATCATCTTTCAGGATTTGAAACAGCTCAACTGGAATTCCATCACCTCCACTAGCTTTGTTCATAGTGATGCTTTCTAAGGCCCACTTGACTTCACATTCCAGGATGTCTGGCTCTAGATGAGTGATCACATCATCATGATTATCTGGGTCGTGAAGATCTTTTTTGTACTGGAATGGGTGAATTTAACTCAGATGACCATTATATCTACTACTGTGGGCAGGAATCCCTCAGAAGAAATGGAGTAGCCATCATGGTCAACAAAAGAGTCTGAAATGCAGTACTTGGATACAATCTCAAAAACAACAGAATGATCTCTGTTCGTCTCCAAGGCAAACCATTCAATATCACAGTTATCCAAGCCTATGCCCCAACCAGTAACACTGAAGAAGCTGAAGTTGAACAGTTTTATGAAGACCTACAAGACCTTTTAGAACTAACACCCAAAAAAGATGTCCTTTTTATTATAGGGGATTGGAATGCAAAAGTAGGAAGTCAAGAAACACCTGGAGTAGCAGGCAGATTCGGCCTTGGAATGCAGAATGAAGCAGGGCAAAGACTAATAGAGTTTTGCCAAGAAAATGCACTGGTCATAGCAAACACCCTCTTCCAACAACACAAGAGAAGACTCTACACATGGACATCACCAGATGGTCAACACTGAAATCAGATTGATTATATTCTTTGCAGCCAAAGATGGAGAAGCTCTATACAGTCAGCAAAAGCAAGACCAGGAGCTGACTGTGGCTCAGATCATGAACTCCTTATTACCAAATTCAGACTCAAATTGAAGAAAGTAGGGAAAACCGCTAGACCATTCAGGTATGACCTCAATCAAATCCCTTATGATTATACAGTGGAAGTGAGAAATAGATTTAAGGGACTAGATCTGATAAATAGAGTGCCTGATGAACTATGGAATGAGGTTCGTGACATTGTACAGGAGACAGGGATCAAGACCATCCCCATGGAAAAGAAATGCAAAAAAGCAAAATGGCTGTCTGGGGAGGACTTACAAATAGCTGTGAAAAGAAGAGAAGTGAAAAGCAAAGGAGAAAAGGAAAGATATAAGCATCTGAATGCAGAGTTCCAAAGAATAGCAAGAAAAGATAAGAAAGCCTTTTTCAGCGATCAATGCAAAGAAATAGAGGAAAACAACAGAATGGGAAAGACTAGAGATCTCTTCAAGAAATTAGAGATACCAAGGGAACATTTCATGCAAAGACGGGCTCGATAAAGGACAGAAACGGTATGGACCTAACAGAAGCAGAAGAAATCAAGAAGAGGTGGCAAGAATACACGGAAGAACTGTGCAAAAAAAAAAGATCTCTCTCCCCAGGACCCTCATTAACAGAACGAAACAGAGTCAGGAGACCCCTGGCTTGTTTCTGTGCCCAGGAGGTGGAGCCTGGAAGGCCCAGAGTCTGGGGGAGGTGGGCAGGGGCGCTCCAACATTCTCTGGTTCTGGGGTCCCAAGCCCTGAGCCCCAAAGTTCTCTCCCTGCTTGGACATACCTGTAGGGCACCCCCCCCCCCCGCCACTGCCCAGGCCTCTCCCCACCAGGGGGCAGCAGAGAACTTTCCAGAAGCAGCAGCTTCCAGGCGGGAGGGAGCAGGTCCCAGCAGCAGGGCCAACAGACTTCCCTGTAACCCTGACCCTGGGCTGCCTTCTCTGAGGGCTGGGTGGGTTTGCACCATGGGCGGAGGCCATGCTGTAATTGAAAACATGAAGACGTGACAGCCCGTGCTGGAGGCGGCGGGAAGCCCCATCATGGTGACCCCGGGGTCACAGCACTCTGAGGTCACAGGCTTGCTGGGCAGCTGCCCGGCCGGGCCTGCAGCTGCGCCACGCGAGGTGGGGACAGGGCCACTCCTGGTCCACCACCTACCTCGGAACCTGCGGCATCCCTGGCCATCCAGGAGCCGTTGGGTTTCCGCCACTCCCACCTGGGGTTCCAGCCCCATGCCCTAGGCCCACGGGGGGCTCGGGCAGCCCAGGACCCCTTGCTCTAGGGCGGCAGACCTGGAGGTCCAGGTGAGGCCCAGTCATCCAACCTGTGGGTTCAAATCCCAGCTCCTCCCATAGAGGCTGTGGGGCTTTGGGCAAGAAGCTTTACTTCTCAGAGTCCCAGTCTGGTCGCAACTAAGACACAGCTGATGATCGCTGCATGTGGGGTTGAAGTGAGGATTTGAGAAGCCGAGGGCTCAGCTTAGAGCCGGGGCTAATAGTGGCCTGTTTCCTATTAACGGTGAGATTGCCAAGGGCCGAGCGCCAGCACCCGCAGGCTACAGAACCCGGAACCAGAGCGTGAGTCACTCTGATCAAATCACCCAGCCTTTCAAACCCTCCATCTCTTCTTCATCTGCAACCAAAACCCAACCCCACAGCAGGGTCCTGAGCGTGAAGAGAAGCTGTGTACCAGCACAGAGGAGGCACACACCTCAGGGCCGCCCGGCCCGCACTGGTGGCCGAGGCACCTTGCGGGCAGGTGGAGGCCAGCGTTTAGCCGCCCTGGGCCCCGGCCGACTGGGCTCCAGTCCTGCTCTGACGCTGCAGCAGCCAGGCCCCGGGAAGCAAGGCCCCCACCTCCTCATTTGGCAGAGTGGTGGGTGTGGGACAGGCACGCGTCCGGCACAGGGACGTACAGCCCAGGGGCCCTGCCACCCCAGTGTCTCCACTGGGTCCATCCAGGCACCTTCTCACTTGGGTTCACTGAGCACCTACTGTGTGCAAGCTCAGTAACCCCTGCGGGCCAGGCATGAGCTGAGCCACAAGCGGCCCCTCCTGGAGGAGACCCTGGGGCTGAGGATAAAATCACACTCCCTGCAGGGGGTCCCTGAAGGCTCTCCCACACACTTTCCCAAACCGAGAAGGAAATCAGCCTGCCCAGGGTCACACTGCACCCTTCCTGACCGCAAGGCCCCAGAGCTCCCCGCCAGCATGCTGTCTCCACCCTTGGAGAACCAAGTGCAGGCTGGCCCCCAGTTTTGACAAGAAACTGAGGCTCTTAGAGGGAGAGTGACTGTCTCAAAGGTGCACAGCATCAGTCATCTCCATCATGACAGTGGAGCCGCAGCGGCCCATCACCTCCGGACGACCGGCGGGCCAAAGCCGCAAGGAGGGGGTGTGTCTCAGCACGAGCTCACCTCAGCGAGGAGGGAGCTGTCCGTCAGCAGAGGGGTGCAGGCAGGCCCCGGAGGTCTCCCTTGCGAATGGAGAGGTGTCACTAGACAGTCCTGAGAGTGTTCAAGGGTTGTAAGATGCCCCTCAGACTGGGGTCTGCGTTGCCCGTGACCCCACCACACTTTCAGGGAGCTTGACAGCCGTCAGCTTGTGCTGTGGGGGTCCGGCGCCTGACTCGGTGCGGCGGGGGTGGGGGGGGGCAGCTGTCAGTCACAGGCTGTGTGGTGGTCTGCCACAGCCGGGCTGGGGTCCGTGCTAGGTCAAGTCTGGACCTTGCCTCCCTCCAACCTGCTGTGACCTGGAGCACCCAGCAGAAGGTACCTTTCGTGTGTCAATGTGCCCTGCCTTCCGTGAGCCTCAGTTTTCTCATCTGTAAAGGGGGTGGGTTGCTCGTCAGACTGTTAACAAGACTGTGTGCTAAGTCGCTTCAGTCGGGTCTGACTCTGTGACCCCGTGGATTGTAGCCTGACAGGCCCCTCTGTCCTTGGAACTTTGCAGGCAAGAACACTGGAGTGGGTTGCCATGCCCTTTTCCAGGGGATCGTCCTGACTCAGGGACTGAACCCACGTCTCTTATGTCTCCTGCGCTGGCAGGTGGGTTCTTTACCACCCATGCCTAACAACGGCATAGCTAGTATTTTCCCCCATCGTTGACAGTCAGGGTTGATGCAAACCAATGAGTAAAGACAAGGATGTTCTTTCACCCAGAGGGAAGGCAGGACGCTAAACTGGCCAATATAACCCCCTCCTCTTGAGTGAAACTGAATGTGATGGGATTTCCCGCCCTTAGTTAGGTTGGTGGTGGTGGTGATTTAGCCGCTAAGTCGTTTCCGACTCTTGAGACCCCATGGACTGTAGCCTGACAGACTGCTCTGTCCATAGGATTCTCCAGGCAAGAATACTGGAGTAGGTTGCCATCTCCTTCCCATTAGTTAGGTTATGTATGTGCAAAGGTGAAGGTTTTGCAGATGTAATTAAGGTCTCTAATTGGTTGACTGAGTTTCCCAAACAAGGTGGGCCTGACCTAATCAGGTGAATCCTTTAAAAGCGGGCCCAGCCTTCCCTGCAGAGAGCTGTGATGGCACAGAAAGGATCTACCAGCTTGAAGAATGCCATGGACAAACTCCCTATGGAGGGGGCCACGAGGTGAGGAGCTGACCGGCTCCCAGCTGGCAGCCCTCCAGGGTAGGGAGACCTCCCCCCTGCAGCCATAAGGAGATGCATTTTGCCAATGACCACACGGCCTGGAAGGGGCTCCTGATTCTCAGATGAGATCACAGCCCAGACTGATGACATTCCTCTGAGACCCCGAGCAGAGAACTGACCACAGAAACTGAGATAAGAAGCAGGCGTGTTGTGAGCCACTGTGCTTGTGATCACTTGTTACAGAACACAGACAACAAATACTGAGGCTGAGCCCCGGGTGTGCCTGCAACTGGAGCCCCGCCTGAAAGGACACACATCCAGCAACACGCCAGCTCCCCTCCCCCAGAGACCTCCATCCTCACCTGCCCACTGCCCACACCCTCCAGGCTCTACAAGTCCACACAAGAGGCCCTGAGGCTCAGCTCCTAACACCAGGAGCTGAGGACAGAGGGAGACAGGGAAGCCTGGGTATCGGGACCCCAGGCTCTCAGCCGCCCTTCCGCAAGGCTGAGGCCCCCGGACAACGTGGACTTCAGGGCCTCCCTCGCGGAGCAGAGGGCAGCCTTCCAGAAGGGCCTGGGTCTATGGGGATGCTGTGGGACATTATTCCCCCCCACCCCAGGGGCAGTCACTTCTGGCCGCAAACAGGGCCCTTGCTCACCCCGGGGCCATGCTCAACAATTTCAGAAGCATCGTGGCTTTGGGCTGGGTTCGCCCTGAATCCCAGGAAGGGGACGTGCAGGGTAAGGGTGTCTCCAGGAAACAGGGGCATCCACGCTGGAACACACAGACGGGGGTGGGCTCCACGCCTCTGACGGCTCCAGGGAGCCCCACATGCAGGGTGAGGAGACCTCTCCAGGGATTAGTGATCTGGGGAGGCCGTGAGGCTGAGGGAGGGCAGGGCTGGGATTCCAGAGAAGGCCGGGGAGGAGGAACACCCTTACAACACTGAACGCTGATGTCTGGGGCTCCGACAGGCCCGCCCCTCGGGGAGGGCAGCGGGGGTGGCAGGGCCGCTCACCAGGCCTGGGATAGGCCCAGGAGCAGGGCCCCCTGCCCTCCACCCCGTGGAGTGGCCCCTGCCCACCTCCTCCACCCCACATCCCACATCTCGCCTGAGCCAGCTGCTGTCACTCAGACTGGCAGCCTCCTCGAGGCTGGCAGGGAGGGACCCGGTAGAGTGTGGTCACGGTCACGCACGGCAGGCTTTGCTGTCCAGCAAGAGCAGACACGCCTGTTCCTGATGCGGCCTGGATCCCGGGGCCAAGGGGGAAGGCGGGCGGGCCTGGAAGTCTGCTCCCCTGGATGCGCTCGGTGGGCCCCGCCTGGAACAGGACGGCTGATGCGGAAGAGCCCTTCCATGCCGGGATGGGCCCTGGCTGGAAGGAGGCCGGGGCCGCCCTGAGCTCAGCTGCCCCTCCCGCGACCCTCCACCAGCCTCCACGTCTTGCCGGGTCCCTGGCCAACACCACGGGGCAGAGCAGACAAGACCCCCAGAACCGCCTCGGTGGGTGGAGTGGACACATTCTGAGTCCTGTCACCCAGCCCGTGATGAGCCCTCTTACAGAGGAGGGGCAGGCCCCCAACCTGGGAAGGGGTCTCCACCGTATCTAGTGGAGCCTGAGACGTGGTTCCCGAAGGTCAAGGGTGAGGCCGGGCGGCCCCCACAGCCCCTTCGCATCAACATCGCAGTGAAGGTCCCGGAAAGTGCAGCGAAACAAAGGCAAAAGGAAGAGGTTCAGAGTTTGTTAGAGCAGGGGCAAAGGGACATTATTCACCGATGCTGAGGGTGGCTCACACAGAAAACCCCAGGAGAGGCTCAGACAGCTTTGGAATTAACAAGAAGCCAAGTCTGCAGGGAAAAGCGTGACCCGAAGTCAACTCTGTTCCTGCAGACCAGCACCCATGAGCTAGGAAACGCTCTGAAAAGCCGTGCGATTCGGAGTCCTTGCCCCGCCAGATCCCATGGTTTGTTATGAATACAAAGTCATTTCATGGATGCGTGCGTGTGTGTGCGTACACGTGTATATGTGCGTGTACATGCGCGCATGTATGCGTGTAGGCATGCGTGCGTGGGGGGGTATTTTCTCAGTCATGTTCAACTCTGCGACCCCATGGACTGTAGCCCACCAGCCTCCTCTGTCCGTGGGATTTCCCCAGCAAGAACACTGCAGAGGGTTGCCGTTTCCTTCCTCAGGGGGCCTTCCCGACCCAGGGATCACACCTACATCTCCCACACTGGCAGGCAAATTCTTCACCAGTGAGCCACCTGCGAAGAGCATTTCATGGATACAGGGCAGGAATAAATAACTGGGGAAAATCCGACGCCCAGTGTTGAACTGTCCCACGTGTGGACTCAGTAGAAAGCATGCAGGCCTGCAGGGAGAAGCTGGATGCTGTAGCTGCCGCAGAGGGACACGGAGCTGCCCACCGGTGAAACAGCGTCCTGACCACACAGCCCCCTCATGCCCACTGCCGCCAGGTTAAAGACCACAGGACGGAAAGAGGAACTGATGTGCTCTTCTAAAGGAAAAAAAAAAGGGAATTTTCCTGAGCTGGCACGGGAAGGATGTCTCCAGAAAGACACGATAGCGCAAGAGGAACAGAAGGACACTTGTTTACCATTAAAATTGTAAACCACTGCATGAAAAGAGTGGGAGCCGCCCAGGCGTGGCCGACGCTTTGTGACCGCATGATCTATGCAGTCCATGGGGTTCTCCAGGCCGGAACACTGGAGTGGGCAGCCTTTCCCTTCTCCAGGGCGTCTTCCCAACCCAGGGATCAAACCCAGGTCTCCCGCGTTGCAGGCGGATTCTTCACCAGCTGAGCCACCAGGGAAGCCCAAGAATACTGGAGTGGGTAGCCTATCCCTTCTCCAGCAGATCCTCGCAACCCAGGAATCGGACCTAAGTTATCTTGCATTGCAGGCAGTTTCTTTACCAACTGAGCTATCAGGGAAGCTCAAGGGGGAAAAGCCACAAGCTTGGAGAAGATGTTTGAATAAGTGTATCCAAAGCAGTGTGTGTGTGTGTGTGTGTGTGTGTGTGTGTGTGTGTATTTAGGAGTATAGGAAGCCTCAAGGATTCATCAGACCTGATTAAGAAGCTTAACATGCTTGTCTGCTTGGCCGCTTCAGTCATGGCCAACTCTGCAACGCCATGACTGTAGCCCACCAGGCTCCTCTGTCCATGGGATTATCACAGCAAGAATACCGAAGCCGGCTGCCATCTCCTCCTCCAGGGAATCTCCCTGACCCAAGGGTCAAACCTGAGTCTCCTGCGGCTGCCTGCATTGGCAGGCGGATTCTTGACCACTAGGGCCGCCTGGGAAGCGCAAGAAGCCTCACAGTGATTAGCAAACAAAACACCGAAAGCTCTGGCTGTGTTTCAGTAGCACTTGACATGGAATGGACTTTGTTTTTAATCACAGAAGGGCTTGGCTTGGACAGTTCAGAGTAAAAGCCAAACAGATGACACATTTTATGATTAGGAGCCTAGATTAACAGATGGGAAGAGGCGCCACTTTACAGACCTATCAGGGTGCTACAGTCCTCACCAAACGCTGGTGAGTATGTGGAGGGGGCTATCCGGCTCGCCGCTGATGGAAATCCAAAATGGTGCAGCCACGGGGGAAAGCAGTTTCTTAGGAATCTCAACATCCAGCAGTCAGGCTTCCTTGGTATTTACCCAGAGGAACTGAAAACTTATACCCACACAAAAACCCACAGATGCATGTTAATAGCAGCTTTATTCATAACTGGGAAAACTTGGAATCAACCAAGATGCCCTTCAGTCGGTGATGATGGATAGAGAAATAGCTAGCAATCAGAGCTTAAAAGAGACGAGCGATCAAGCCTCTGAAAAACATGGGCGGTGGGAACTCAATTGCAAACCTGAGTGGCAGAAGCCACCACTCTCAAAAGACCACAGACTGCATGAGTCCAGCTATCTGACATTCTGGCAAAGGCAACTGTGGTGTTGGAGGACACTCTTGAGACTGCAAAGAGAGCCAACCCATCAGTCCTAAAGGAAATCAACCCTGAATATTCATTGAAAGGACTGAGGCTGAAGCTGAAGCTCCAATACTTTGGCCAGCTGATGCAAGGAGTTGACTCATTGAAAAAGATCCTGATGCTGGGAAAGATCGAAGGCGGGAGGAGAAGGGGACGACAGAGGATGAGATGGGTGGATGGCATCACTGGCTCAATGGACATGAGTTTGAGGAAACTCCGGGAGATGGCGAAGGGCAGGGAGGCCTGGCGTGCTGCAGTCCATGGGGTCGCAAAGAGTCAGACACAACTTAGCGACTAAATAACAACAAAATAGAAACAGTAAAAAGAGCAGTGGTTGCCAAGGGTGGTGGGAGAAGGGATGAAGAGGCGGAACGGAAGTTTTCAGGGCAGGAGCCTCCTCGGGATGACTCTAATGATGGGAACGTGTCATCTCAGATTTGTCCAAATCTCTGGAACTGGCAACCCCAAGAGTGACCCCCAAAGTAAACCGCGGCCTTGGATGATGGTGACGTGCCTGTGTAATTCACCGATTGTAAGAAGGTGCTGCTCTGGTGGGGGATGTTGGAGCTGCGGGGGTCTGTGCACGAGCCGGGGTGTGGAGCAGCACATGGGGACTCTCAGCATCTTCCCCTCAACTCTTCCATGAATATAAAGCTGCTCTTAAAAAATGGACTAAGGGTCCCCTGAAGGCCGGCTGTGTGGGGGGCGGTGAATCAAACAAGGTGACTGAGCTCCGGGAGGGCCCCAGGGCCTGCCCTGTTTTGTTTTGCTTTGCCTAGCTTCGTAGCTTTGGGCATCTTAGTTCCCTGACCAGAGATTGAAGCTGGGTCATGACTGTGAAAGCTCCCTGTCCTAACCACGGGACCACTAGGGACCCCCCTGGTGCTCTGGTAATTAAAACCTCCCAAACTCCCTTCGGGAAACTGGAATGGGTGGAGAGAGGAAGGAGGCCCAGTGTGGGTCTCCGGGGGCGGAGGCGGGGGCTGCAGTGGCAGCTGGCCAGGGCGTCCCCCATCCCAGTCTGAGGACAAGGAAGTGTCGAGAGGGCTCTGGGAGGCCCGAGGCTTGCAGGACCCCTGGGGGACGTGAGGGGGGGGCCTCCACGTAGGGAGCCCCAGGCAGGACCATGGCCATCAGCAGAGTGGCACCCGGGACTGGAGGGTGGGGGGTGAGGTCTTCCCTGATAGCAGAGCTGTCTGAGAGCCCCTGAGAACTGAGGGGCCGGGCAGGTGCCATTCAGGGTGGCCGAGTTCAGATCCTAAGCCTAAAGCCAAGAGTAACTTGGTCATGGTCCATGGGGTCGCAAGAGTCGGACACGACTGAGCAACTGAACTGAATTGAAGTGAACGTGGTCATGGGAATCAAGTGAGCATGGTCCCTGCCCAAACTTTCTCGTAAAGCAGTTGGAGGTGGGGACCTGGCATCAGAACGAGTTAAAGCTGGGACTTCCCTAGAGGCGCAGTGGTTAGGACTCCCCACTTTCACTGCAGGGGCCCCAGGTTCGATCCCTGGTCAGGGAACTAAGATCCAGCATGCCTCACAGCACAATCCAAAAAAAAAGAGAAAGCTCCCCAGATGACTCTGAGAGTAGCCAGAATGAGAGCCCCAGTCTTTCCGGCCGTCTGGGGCCATGCTCCCCCGCACTTAGGGGCTCAGAAGCGTGGGGCCTGCCCTTCCCTCCTCGCCCCGACCCCAGCACAGCTTTTCCAGGGCTCCTAGGCACCTGGGGAGGGCTGCAAGCATTGGTCCAAAGTAAGTCCTTCTCCTCTGCAGGCTTCCCGTGCTGGCTGGGGGCCCTTTTGGGAAAAGAGGGGACAAGTTAGGTACACACAGGGGTCTGGATGGCAGTCAGTCCTTTTTTAAAACTTTTCACTCGCATACAAGAACCTCATAGTTCCCTATGGAAGCTGTAACAGATGCCCACAGACGGAGTGGCTTTAGGACTACAGAATGCTACCCTCTGGGTTCTGGAGGCCAGAAGTCTGGCCTCACCCCCGGAGGCCCTCGGGCAGGATGGCTCCTTGCCTGTTCCAGCAGCAGGGACTGCCAGCATGCTTGGCTTGCGGCCGCATCAGGCCAGCCTTCAAGGGCAGCATCGCATCCTCAGACGTCCCTGCTCCCTCTCCACACCCCCGCCTCTCTGCCTCCCCCATGCAAGGACACTTGTGAACGCACACAGGGTCACCCAGATAAGCAGGAGGCTCACCCATCTCAGGACCCTTGATTTAAACACATTTGCCATAGAAGGTCACAGGATCCAAGGTTTGGGAGTGGACGCTTTGGAGGCTACCATCCCGCCTCTCCCTGCAGGAGGCAATGGCCACCCTCTCCAGTATTCCTGCCTGGAGAATCCCACGGACAGAGGAGCCTGGCTGGGGTCACAAAGAGTCGGACGCAACTGGGTGGCTAACACACACGTCCTGCCTCTTACATCTGTCAAGGGCAACTCAAACACTACTGCTGCCGGTGGCTTCATACAGCCGGGTGGAGGTGTGGATCCCACCAAGGGCCACAGGGAAGCGGGCGGGGAGGGGGCGGTCCGTCCACACCAGCAGCCTGGGATAGGCAGGCAGTCTGAGTCCCCGCCGCCGCCCGCCCCCGACCCCCCACCCCGGGCAGGAAGGAAAGGGTGTGGCCTAGAGCCTGGGAACTTGGGTCCTGGGTGGGGGCCACTGGCCCTGTAGGAGGCAGGAGGAAGGAGGGCAGGCGGGTTTCCTCTGGGAAACCTCAGGCCCTCCAGCTTCGGTGAGCATCCCTGAGGGCTGCTGTGCTCCGGGTCTGGGGTCTGGACTCTGAGAGCTGGGTTTCTTTCCTTTCGGGAGGTCTGTGTGTGTGTGTGTATGTGTGTGTGTGAGAGAGAGAGAGAGAGAGAGAGAGAGAGAGAGAGAGAGAGAGAGAGTGGGGGAATGAAGACGGACAGGAATTGGTGGGGGGAGAGATTGCAGTGGAGAGGTATTCCCACCCACGTCTGCCTGGTCCCATTGCCTTCCTGGAGGGCACTGACCTTGCCTCTGACCCAGGAAGTAGCATCTCCAAGAAATGCCTGCCTGAGGGGCCAGACAGACCCCAGAAGGGAGCTGTTCAGGGGTATCAAAGACTTTTGACACACCCACCGGGCACATGAGCGGCTGAGGACGGTGATGGGGCAAGCCCAAGGTTGGAGGGGCATGCCCAAGGTCAGAAGGGTCCCCACTCTGATGCTCAGAGCTACACATCTGTGAGCAAGTCACTTCCCTTTGGACGTTTGTTTTTCTCCTCTGTACCATGGGGATAGCGATGTTGATTTCAGGGATTACTGCAAGGATCATGTGAGGGTGTGTTTGCTAAGCACGAGCCCTTAGTAAATGGCATGGTTCTTATCTTTTTCTGGGAAAAGGCTTGAGGAAAGAACAGAGGGATCACTTATGTGCACTGGGCCGTAATCTGCCCGTCACATCCCCTTTGCATGTGCGTGCTGCCTCCTCCCCCAGGGGCTCCTAGTCACCCTCCAGCACTCACTGTGAACGGCCCCTTCTGTAAAGCCCTTTCTGGGTGCAAGGCCTCCCCGCTGGGACTCCACCTTGCTGTCTACACCTCGCAGTCCAACACTCTTCACGGGAGATGGTCGCCACCTGTTTGCCCGCCGGGGTCCTGCTCACTGTGAGGTCCAGGGTGGGTCCATCCACCGTCTATGCCAGCCCGGCTCTGGCCCAGCTCCCAGGAAGCTCAGGCAGAAGGCCTGGGGGTGAGGCCTCCTGACGGAAGATGGGTCCTCGAGGAGTCAGCCTTCTTCCGTGAGGCTGGTTGGGAAGCAGGCGGGAGTCATCCCTGGGGTTGGGATCGGAGGGGAGCCCTCTGGGTGCACCCTGCCAGCCTCCCTGGGCCCCAGCAGCAGATGCATTTTGCACAGCTAGGAACAGGCTTTGGACCCACACGGAGAGAGACTTGGTGGATTCCTGCACAAAACAGAAAGTTCTTTTCTCAGAAATCCCTGAAGCGCCTCTTCCCCGGGCTGTATTTTTCACCGTGAGTTATTGTCATATATTTTTCCACTGAAGGATGGGCCAGGCAAGCGGCTGTTGGATTTCCTGCTGCAGCGCCTTTGCCGGGCTGCTTCTGTGAAGTACACGTTTGACAAACACCCGTGTGGAAATTCCTGCCCTGAACCACCACACGCGTGCCGGGTGGGCGGTGGGAGCCAAGGCTTTTTCAGGATGAAGCACCTGCAGAGACCATGTGGCCGCAGCCCCTCCGGGAAGCTGAGGCCCAGGGTTGAGAAAGACGGAACCCAGACGCCCAGGTGGCAACCGTCTCCTGTGAAGAGCACTGCTCAGTGAGGTGTAGAGGGCAAGGTGGAGTCCCAGCGGGGAGGCCTTGCATCCAGAAAGGGCTTTACAGAAGGGGCCGTTCACAGTGGGTCCTGAAGGGTGAATAGGAGCCCCTGGGGGAGGAGGCAACACCCACGTGCAAAGGCGCCTGCAGCTCCTGGGTACCCAGCCTGCACCCGACGTGGTTTGTCCCGGTAACCCTGGGCTGGTCAGGGCCTGGAGTGGACTCACCCTTGTGGGAGGCGGCGGGAGCCTGGCCCGCATCCAGCAGGGGCTGGGATGTGACTCACGTCTCCCCCTCACCTGCATCACTCTCAATGCTTTGCTTGTCTCATTACCGGTGTATTCATTGAACTGTTGCCTGAGGACCCTGGGCCCACAGCTAGTGGGAAGAAAATGTCACTGCGATAGGGGATGAACAGTTAATGGCAGGTGTTATCTGCCTACCGAGCAGGCTGAGCATCTAGCTCTGATCTCCAGGAGGCCGGGAGCCCCTGAGGACAGTAGTGGGGTGTTGAGCGGCAGCCCCCAGACTCAGGTCCGCCCTCAGGTTGTGACCTCACTCGGATCCAGGGTTTTGTGGGTCACCTGTTATGGGCGCCCCCAAGTTCCAACACCCACTGGCTCAAAGCCCGCCGCCCCCACTCGCATGGGGGCTCTTACGGCCCCGGGACACCCAGCCCAGTGTCCCCTGCACAGTCACGCCCTCCTCCAGCTGGCGGGGCCCGGGGTGGGCGCACTGGGGTAACCAAGAAGAACGGCGTGACCCTCTGCGGGGGGCAGGGGTGGATGCCCCCGTCTCTGCCCTCAGGCAAGGAGACAGAGCAGGGAGGGGACACAGAGAAGGGGCTGGAGATCCCATCAGGGGCCGGGCAGGCTTCTGCCGGGGGCGGGGGGGCGGTGGGTGCCCAGCTCCATGTGACGGTGACGCCTCCAGCTCCTGATGGCACTCAGCGCTGTCCACGTGTCCCTGAGGCTCACGGGCGCCGCGTGTGGACGGACGTGGGGGCTGCAGACGGAGGGGCATCCGGGGCAATTCCAGGCAGAGCCAGGCCAGGGAGATGCCCCCGACCAGGGCTGGGAGTTGGAGGATGCAGCCGAGGGTGAGGCCAGTCCCTCCAGCAGCCTCCAGGGGAGGGTTTGGGGGAGTGCAGTTGTGGACCAGACCCCAGGCCTTCCATCCTGGACACCCCTCCCAGCGATGGCTTCCGAGGAGGCTCATCCAGCCCCAGGAGCTGGGCTGCAGGCGGTAGCGTGCAGCAAATGGTTCAAGATGAGACTCCGCGAGGGCAAGGGTGCACCCAGCCAAGTGCTCTGGCTGGAGGAAAACGCCACCAGCCTAACCTTTCAGCAAAGCAAGGTGGCTTCCCGTGCCAAGTCTTCAAGGCATTTACACCAGTGACCCTGCAGCTACTCGGGTGGGACTCCTTCCCAAAGAAGCAAGGAGATGCCCGCCAGTGTCCACACTCAGGAGCTTTCATCCAGCCTGATCAGGGCCAGCGCCCCACGTGAGGAGGTGGGATTGACTGACAGATGACACCACCCATGCAGGCTAGGCTACACGTGGCCTCCAGAAGCAGGCTTCCGACAACGTTTAATGAAAGGGAAAGGGGTCGCTCCGGGATGTAACTCTGTAAACACGAAGCGCGTCATGACGGGAGCGCCCGCTGCACACTCCCTGCCAGTCAGCGGCCCCCGCTCCCCCAGCCCCAGCTTTGTCTCCCCTGCTCTGCCCTGCGTCTGCGGGGAGAAGACCCCTTCCAGGCCGCCGGCCAGCTTCCAGCTGAGCTCAGGAGAGCAGAGGGGTTAGGGATGGGTGACGGGTACGGACAGGCACGCCTGGCCAGGCGGTCCCAGACCTCAGGAACCGCCCCCACCCCCGGCCCCCGGGGCGGTGGCAGCTCCGTGCCCTGCTGCCGCTCATCTGCAGCTCCATCACCACCCTGGTGCCCATCACCAGTCTGAAGTGCCGGGAGTGCTTTCTGTCTTCCCAGCAGGACGTTGTTTAACTTTCTATTTTGAAATGATTATTGATTTGCAGGAATTTGCAAAGAGAGTGCATGCAGAGACCTCCCGTGTACCCTTCACCCACTTTCACCTTAGGAAACCGCTCCGCAGAGAGAACGCGTGTGTGTGTGCGCGTGTGTGTGTGCCCGTGTGAGTCCATGTCCCTTCAGCACAGGTCTAGATTCTGACAAGCATCCCGCAGTGAGGACCCAGAGCTGGTCCTGCCCCCCACGACCACTTCCCTGCGGCTCACCCACCTCCCACCTCTAACCCCCGGCACCCATGGCCCTGTTCTCCATCCCTGTGATTCTGTCCTTCCAGGAAGGTGATGTCAAGGAATCACACGGCGTGTGAAGCTGTGACAGAGACCTTGTCCTCTCCACATGATGCCCTGGGGGCCACCCAGCTTGCTGCTGCTGCTGCTAATTCGCTTCAGTCGTGTCCGACTCTGTGCGAGCCCACCAGGCTCTCCCATCCCTGGGATTCTCCAGGCAAGAACACTGGAGTGGGTTGCCATTTCCTTCTCCAATGCATGAAAGTGAAAAGTGAAAGTGAAGTCACTCAGTCGTGTCCGACTCCTAGTGACCCCATGGACTGCAGCCCACCAGGCTCCTCCACCCATGGCATTTTCCAGGCAAGAGGACTGGAGTGGGGGGCCATTGCCCAGGTTGCTGTGTACCAAGAGCTCTTTCCCTGGCATTGGGAGAGGCGTCCACAGTGCAGATGAGATGGACCGACAGGCACAGTTGGCTTCACCACCCACATAGGACCCTGGGCTGTCCCCACTCTGGGCCACTACCCCGAAAATCTCTCTGAAGGATGACCTACAGGTCTCACATGAATGTGAGTCTTCCCTCTCTGGAATGAACACCCAGGAATGTGAAAGCTCGGTCATGCATACGTGTTTACTTTAGTGGATTTTATTTTTTTAAGAAGCTACCAGATTATTTTCCAGAGCGGCCGCACCATTTTACACATCCTGTCAAGGCTGTGACCAAGCTGCGTGCCTCGGAGAAAAGCAGTAACAATGGTTGTCGGCGGTTGCCTTTGTCCAGCGTACGGTCTATTCCTCCTGTGTATATTCCCATACGCTCTAAGTTTTGAGATACAGGTGTACTTTCTAATGTACATTTTTGTTGTCAAAAGATGCATTCATGAAAATACTTTATAAAATGAGAAAATGTTCATGAAATCGTGTTTTATTTTTAAATGAAGACACCACAAGGTCTCTCAGTAAAATCTAAACTGTGGAACAGACACATACCCAGGCCCCAAGACTCATGACCAGAGGAGGGCGCCCCACCTGCAGACAAGGACCCACCCTGGCGGCTGGGGTTGGGGTCACTATTCATTTCCTGGAGCTGCTGTGACCAAGTGCCACAGATGGAGTGACTTCAAGCAATAGAAGGGCTTCCTAGGTAAAGAAGCCGCCGGCCAATGCAAGAGACGTAGGCTCCAGCCCTGGGTCAGGAAGATCCTCTGGAGGAGGGCACGGCAGCCCACTCCAGTATCCATGGACAGAGGAGCCTGGGGCGCTACAGTCCACGGGGTCGCAAAGAGTTGGACACGACTAAGCAGTGAGCACGAAACGATAGACACTGATTTTCTTACCGTCTCAGAGGCCAAAACTCCAAACAAAGGGCTCTGCAGGGCCAGGTCCCTCCGAGGCTCGTGGGGAGGAGACCTCCTGCCTCCTCCACCTCCTGGGGCTCCCGGCGTTCCTGGGCTTGTGGCCCATCATGTGCTCCAGTCTCCATCTCCATCGTCACGTGGACATTGCTCCCTTCTCTGTGTGTGTCTTACAAGGACTCCCATCCCTGGGATTAGGACCCTCCCAGGTAACACAGGGGGATCTCATCCCAAGACCTTTAACTTAATTACATTTGTAAGGACCCTATTTCCAAATAAGGAAGTTTTCATCCACAGGGCCTGGTTTCCCTCTTTTTTAAGTTTTATTTTATATTGGAGTATAATTGAATATTCACTGGAAGGACCAATGCTGAAGCTGAAACTCCGATACTTTGGCCACCTGATGTGAAGAGCTGACTCACTGGAAAAGACCGTGATGCTGAGAAAGATTAAAGGCAGGGGGAGAAGGGGCGACAGAGGATGAGATGGCTGGATGGCATCACCGACTCAGTGGACACGAGTTTGAGCAAGCTCCAAGAGCTGGTGATGGGCAGGGAGGCCTGGCGTGCTGCAGTGCATGGGGTCGCAGAGAGGCAGACACGAGTTAGCAACTGAGCAACGAGAGCTGAAAACCATGCTGTGTTAGCTTCAGGTGATCAGCAAAGGGATTCCATTATACATATACATGTATCTGTTCTTTTTCAAGATCTTTTCCTGTTTAGATTATTACAGACCACGAAGCATCATTTCCTGTGCTATGCAGTAGGCCCTTGTTGGTTATCTGTTTTAAATATAGCAGTGTGTACATGTCCATCTCAAACTTATAATGTATCCCTCCCAGTATGGGGCTTAAGAACTTGGATCGATAATTTTCAGGGCCCCACCATCCAACTTCCTGCGAGGGGGTGACTCTGAAAACTGTGTGTCTACTTTTTGCTACTTTCTAGATGAGCCACAATAATATGTCATCATTGGAAGCAGCCAGTAGGATTAATAGGAAATGGGTTGCATAATAATAGCTTGAGAGACAGCCAGCAACAGGGAGATAGCTGAGGAACACGGGTGGCAGGGCCAGACTCCTGGGGGCACAGACGTGCCCGTTTGCCGGCAGCAGCATCACACAGGCATTTCAGGGGTGTGCAGGGACAGGGTGGGGGCCCCGTGGCCCGAGAGGATGCGGCCGTGGTGGAGGTGAGGCGGGATGTCGGGGGCAGCAGACAGGAGGCCCTGGCGTGTTTACCGAGCGCGGCGGTCAGCCTCAGTGGTCAGCTGTGACCACTGGGTGAGGTCAGCATGGCAGCCCACGTTGCAGGAGAAGAAACGGCGTCTGGGTGGGTGGGTGGCTGCTCGAGGGCTGGTGAGCGGCAGGGCTGTGACGGGGATGGGGCCCCAGGCTCGAGGACGCTTTGCAACACGGACTCTGGCCAAGTGTGGACAGGACCCTTGTCCCGTGGTCTTGCCTGGTGTGTGCAGTGGTGCTCAATAGATGCTCCTGGACCCACCTGCTCGGGCGCAGCGCTCGTATCTACGCTGTCCCTGTGTGGCCGGTGGCCAGCTGGAGAGGCGAAGCCCTGGGGCGGGGCCGCGGAGCTCCAAGCCCCCCGACTCTGCTCTCCCTCGCTCAGCGATGCCTCCCTGGGCCTCGGTGTCCTCACCTGAGACCCGGACCAGCTCAGCTCCTCCCGTCTGTGGTGACAAAGAGAAGAGCAAGGTTTTGTCCCCGGAAGCCTGGCCTTCCCAGAACCACGGTCAGCACTGTGCTCTGAGCATCCTGGGTCTGCCTGGGCCCATTTGGATGCCAAGGCCTCCACCGTCCACCTCCCCCTCCTCCCCCTCTGCTTCCTCCCTTCCTCCCCTCCCCTCCTCCCCCTCCCCCTCCCCCCTCCCCCTTCACTTCCTAAACTCTCCCTCCTCCCCTCCTCCCCTCCCCCTCCTCCTTCTCCTCCCCTCCCCCTCCTCCCTCTTCCCCCCTTCACTTCCTAACCCTTCCTCCCCCATCCAGTTCCTCCCCCTCCCCATCCTCCCTCTTCTCTCCCTCATCCCCCTTCTCCCCCTCGTCCCCCTTCTCCCCTCTCCCCCTCCTCCCCTCCCGAAGGAGTCCCAGGACAGGAAGTCAGGGGAGAACTCTCTTGTCCAGGCCCTGGGAACAGGCTGCCTCAGGGACCAGGACTGTCTGCTGGGCAGGACAGTGGCTGGAGTGTGGATGCCTACACACGACCACACACACCACACCCACCACACACACACTGCACACACTCGCACACATACACACACGCACCCCTGAGCACACATGGACACGCACCGCACACCCAAAGCCATACATTCACCACACCAGCACACACACACACTGCACACACATGGACACGTGGGCACATGTATGTGCACATGTGCGTGCACACACATCTCTTAGAAACCACTGTTCAAAGTCTTACCCTCCATACATGTCAGTGGAGAGAGAGGCAATCAATTAAGGAAAAATTCACCCAGGGCCGCTCCACCAGGGAGAGTTTCCTTCCGGATTTTGATAGAAATGTACAAGGCATAGACCCAGGCTGATTTTTACCAACGTGGCCTCCTAGGAGGCCACCAATGTCACACCAGTCTTCAGGGTCATAAATAGCACCGTGGGAGACTCACAGCCAAGCCTCAGTTGTTTATTGATAAATTCCCAGGAGCCCATCGTGAGCAGCATTTTACCTACACAAGAATCGGTCCCTGTCCACCCATCTGTCCAGGAGTCCCCGTTCCTGCACAGGCGCCCAGCACAGGGGGAGAACACAGAGGGTGCCCCCGGATGAAGTGGGTGTTCCACTTGGCTGGAAAGCGGCGTGGGCAGAGGCCTGGAGGTTTGCCCTGCGGCCGAAATCTCCCCAGGTGCTTTGGAGGGAATAGAAGTGGGCGGGCAGGCTGACTTTCGCCATGGCACGAGGCCCCTCATTGCCAGTAAAGGAGGTGTGGGCTTTTTCTTTCTAACTGTAGTGAAATAGATACAGCATAAAACCTGCCTTTCAGATCACTTTTAGGTGCAGTTCAGAGGCATTGAAGACATTCACAACGCACACCGCCAGCAGCGTCCACCTCCAGACAGAAGTGTCACTGCAGGGAGCCTGGCCATGCTGGGAGGTAGGAAACGGGGCTGGAGAGGCCCAGGAAGTGAGAGGAGGACCCTGAGCTGCACCCCGGGTCGGCCCAGGGCCCCACCCCGCGCTCCAGAGCATCAGGCCCAGAGTAGGGAGGGAGAAGTGGTGTGGGGAGGGGGCATGCCTTGGGGCTGAGGTCACTCGGGCCGGCTGGGCCGGCGAAGCGGGAGCCCACGTGCTGCGTCTGCACAAACTCAGGGCGGGCTGGGGGTGGCCAGAGCCGGCCGAGGGCGGGGTGGGCACCGAGGCCTCTTGGGGGCAGGGAACCGCGGGCCTCGGGGCTGAAGCTCCCGACCTATCCGCAAGGAAATTATAGGGAAGAGCCTGGCGGAGTTTGCGAGGAACACATCCACTCTGGGGCTTGGGTTAAAGAGGCATCATACTGGCAGCTCAAAGCACCACAGAAGTGCAAAGCCCAGTGCTGAGCACCCTGGGCCAGCCCAGGGGGGAACCATGCTCTCTCAGCTACTTCGCCCCTCCCCTCCACAAAACGGCCCTTGCCACCCTCAAGGACACATCAGCCCACCCTCCCGCCCCCTGGCATCCCAGCTTGGAATCTTTGCGCGAGCCCTCCTCTCCATCTCCGCCTTCCCCTGCACGTCCCCTGCCCACACTCTGGCCACAGAAAGCCAACTTCAGGCTCCCTGGGAGACTGACTTCAGAGAGGGGTAAGGTCCTGGTGGTCTCCAGGGGGTCAGGCACTCAGAACTGTTGCAGAGGCCATGTAAGCAAGCCACAGGGATGGGCAAAGGGCGCTGAGACCTTGGCCTCCCATAGCAGATGACTGAAGCTGGGCCCCTGCTGCTTGCCAAACACAGAAATTAACTCAGAATGGATCGCAGACCCAAACAGAAGAGCTAAGTCTACAGAACTCCTAGAAGAAAATACAGGAATAAGTGTTCGTGACCTTGGGTTAGACAAAGGCACCTTGGACAGGTCACCCAGAACACAAGAAACCAAAGGGAAACAGACAAACTGGACCCCGTCCAAGCTGAACCTCCGGGGTTCCCTGGGGGCCTGGTGGTCAGGACTTTGTGCTCTTACTGACAAGGGCCTGGATTAGCCCCTCGTTCGGGAACTAAGATTCCCCAAGCTGTACAGCTTAAAAAAAAATATTTGAAACTTTCGTGCTTCAATTCAAGTGTTAGGCGTCCAGTTGTGTCCAGCCCTTTGCAGTTCCCAGGGACTGTAGCCGGGCTCCTCTGTCCATGGAGTTCTCCCGGCAAGAATACTGCAGTGGGTAGCCGTGCCCTTCTCCAGGGAAGATATTCCCAACCCAGGGGCTGAACCCAGGTCTCTCATGTTGCAGGCAGATTCTTTACCACCTGAGCCACCAGGGAAGCCTTCAAAAGCTACCAGTAAAAAGACAGCCTATGTAATGGGAAAAATATTTACAAATCATATATTTGATAAAAGGGATTTTATCCAGAATGTATAAAGAACTCTTACAACTCAGCAAAAAAAAAAAAAGTAACCCAATTTAAAGATGGACAAAGGATCCGAATAGACATTTCTCCAAGGGAAATATTCAAAACGCCAGTAAACATGAAAAGATGCTCAACATTAGGGGAGTGCAAATCCAAACCACAGTGGAATACCACCTCATACAGAGTAGGATAACTACACGAACTTTTTAAAAGACAGAAAATAACAAGGATGGGCAAGAATGTGGAGACATCAGAGCCTCACTGCTGGCGGGGACATAAAATGGTACAGTCTCTTGGGAAAGCAGGCTGGCGGTCCCTCAAATGGTTAAGCAGAGTTAGCATCCTTCCCTGGTGGCTCAGCTGGTAAAGACTCTGCCTGCAATGTGGGAGACCTGGGTTCTGCCTCTGGGTCAGGAAGATCCCCTGGAGAAGGAAATGGCAACCCACTCCAGTATTCTTGCCTGGAGGATTCCATGGACAGAGAAGCCTGGCAGGCTACAGTCCATGGGGTCGCAAAGAGTCGGACACGACCTGAGCAACTAACACTTTCTTTACCGTATGACCCAGCAATTCCACTCCCAGGTACGTATCCAAGAGAATTGTAAAGTTATCTCCACATAAACATATATGAATGTTCATAGTATTTTTCCATAAGAACCAAAAATCTGAGCACATCCCAAACACCCACTAGTGGATAACAATGGATTATAAATGGACATACAGTAGGTGGCATATCCATGAATGGAATAGTACCTAGCCATGGAAAGAAGTGAAACACTGTTACATAATGACAACGTGATGAACCCTGAAAACCTTACGCCAAGTGGAAGAAGCCACTCACAACAGGACCATGTGTTGTGTGATTCCATTTGTGAAATGTCCAGACCAGGCAAATCCAGAGACAGAAGCTAGATCAGCGGTCGTCAGGGGCCCTGGTGAGGGGAAAATGGGGAGTGACAGCTGCCAGGTGCAGGGTCTATTTTTCGGGTGGGAAATGTTCTAAAGTTAATCGTAGTGACAGTTGTTTCTGTTGTTCAGTCGCTCAGTCGAGTCTGACTCTTTTTTGTGACCCCATGGACTACGGTACGCTTCCCTGTCCTTCACCATCTCCCGGACTTTGCTCAAACTCCTGTCCATTGAGTCGGTGATGCCATCCAACCATCTCATCCTCTGTCGTCCCCTTCTCCTCCCACCTTCAGTCTTTCCCACCATCAGGGTCTTTTCCAATGAATTGGCTCTTCGCATTAGGTAGCCAAAGTATTGGAGCTTCAGCTTCAGCATCAGTCCTTCCAATGAATATTCAGGACTGATTTCCTTTAGGATGGACTGGTTGGATCTCCTTGCAGTCCAAGGGACTCTCAAGAGTCTTCTCTAATAACACAGTTTAAAAGCATCAATTCTTCAGAGCTCAGCTGTCTTTATGATGAGCTCAGCTCTCACATACATACACAACTACTGAAGAAACCATAGCTTTGACTAGACGGACCTTTGTTGGCAAAGTGATGTCTCTGCTTTTCAATATGCTGTCTAGTGATGGCTGTACATAGTGAATATGCTAAAAAAAAAAAAACCCACTGAACTGTACTTCATAAAAGGGTGAACTGTATGGCATATGAATCACATCCCAACAAAGTTGTTATATATTTTTTCAAACTAAGGTTAGGGGAAATTCCCTGTCAGTCCAGTGGTTAAGTCTCTGAGCTTCCCCTGCAGGGGGGCATGGATTCAATCTCTGATCGGGGAACTAAGATCCCACAGCTAAAAAATAAATAAATAAAACCAAGGGGGATGGTTAGAAACTGAGATTTCAGAGGTGAGCAGTTTCTGGTGATATGAGATCCAGGATGTGGCGTGGGGGCCGAGGAAGGGCGGAAGAGGAAGTCCCTGCGGTGAGGGGTCCTGGGAAGGGGCCACAGGATGAGCGTCCACTCAGTCACTGGGTGGGATGGGGACTGACATTCGGGTTTGGGGAGGGAGGGGTGAGCTAAGGACGTGGCAGAACCTACAACTTGAGCTAGGAGCCGCCTGCACCCTGGAGCCCGCTCTGGCCAACACTGTGCTCCCTCCCACCCCCTTCAGGGATGCCCCCAGCCAGCCAACATTCCTGGTCCAAGGAGTGCCGGCGTACTTGCCAGGCTGGCTGGCAGGATGGGGGTCCACCTGGGAGAGCCTCCCCAGATGTCCAGCGTGGCCAGGCTCTGGGCTCCAGCTCACAGGCGGTGCCCTGGGAGGGACTGCCCAGGGGCAGAGAACCCACAGGGGCTGCGGAGTTGGACAGACCCAAGTTCAAATCCTAGCCTTGGGTAAGGGTCGGTGATTTATCAGCCTCAGATCCTCGCCCACGCAAAGGGAACCTCGTCGTGGGGACGTAAAATAGACAGCTTCCGGCACGTGGCAGGCAGTCCGTTCAGTGGCGTAACCCCCAAGTGGCTGAGTTCTTATGAATCTATGTTTATCGTCAGGGTTGGCTGGGCACAGCCCCTGAACAGCAAGCTGAGCTGTAGGTAACACAGGAAGCTCAATCAAGCTGACTTCAGCGTTACTTGGCTCAATCATCTGACAGCTGAGAATCAACAGCTTCAGGCGTGGCACGATCCAGGCTCAAGACCAGCTTGCTTTCTCTCCTCTGCTCAATCCAGGCTGAAGACCAGCTTGCTTTCTTTCCTCTGCTCATTTCCACTCCTCAAGCGGCTCCATTCCAAGGCAGACTTTTCCCTCAAGACCATCAGATGGCGATTGGTCACTCTTCACGGCTCCCACACGGAGGAAAAGAGTCTGTGTAGAAAGAAATGTTTCTTCCTGACAGTGCCAGTGGATGATTGATCCGTCGTGCTGATTGGCTCTCATTGGCTAAAGGACTCGCCCCTGAACCAATCACCATGGAAGGGGGGCAGGATATGCTGATAAGCTCAGCCAATCAGGGCTCACCCCTGAAGGCACTGGGGTTCAGACCCACGTGAGGTTCAGGATGGTCAGGAAACCAGGCTCCACCTGATGGATTAATGATAGGCAGTTCCAGAAAGGCACCAGGGTCTGCCTCCAGAGCTTGTACTGTCACCAGGTGGGCTGAGAGGCAGAGGGGAGCCCAGCCTGGCTCAAGAGAGGTGGGTGTGAGGGTCTCCCGGGCCCAGGAACAAAGCAGGGCAGGCTGCCCTGGCAGGTGTGCAGGAGGGGTTCCCATCCCTGCCGGGGGTGCAGGTCATCAGGAGGTTGCCCGCAGGCCCGGACCACCTCACCTTGGCTACTGTGTGACCTCAGTCTCCAACTGGCCACCCCACAAACCAGGGCCCAGCCGTGAAACCCGTGGGCCAGCACCCTGTCTTCCGTGCCCTGGCTGTGTGGCCCTGCAGGAGTCACTTACCCTTCTCTGAGCCTGTAACACGGGGATGGCAGGAGCCTCTCTGCAGGGCCCCTGTGAGGGGTAAACCTGGGCGTGGAGCATGGTGGGGAAGGGCGAGAATATGGACCGTTGAGGGGGCGGGGGCCTGGGCAGCACCTGGACCCCATTTAGCAGCTTGAAAGCTTGGAGGGGAGCCCCCGGAGGGCCAGAGGCGGCCTCCTCACCCTCAGCTCTGCAGCCCTTCCTCTCTGGCTCGTCCTCGGTGCAGCAGGCCGCCAGGAATGTGTGGAAACAGCTCAGGGGTCCCGAAGGGCAGCGTGGCCCAGGGGCTGGGGGAAAGCGGCTCGAGATCCCCACCCAGCCAGCCGGCCTGACATCCTAGGGGGCCAGTGTGAGTCTCTGGGCATCTGCTCGGCCACAGCTCTGGGGAGGATGGAGGAGGGTCTCAGGCTCCTCAGAGAGTGGCCAGAGGCCAAGCAGCCTCCAGGACAGCTGCACCGTCAGCTGGGGTGGGAGGGGGGTGAGCCGGCAGTCCAGGGAGGGGCTGCCTTGCTGGACAGGATGGACAATATGTACCTTCCCAGGCGTGGGGAGGCAGTCTCGTCTAGGGGAAGTTTCACGTCCAACTCCTATCAGCTTTGGGGTGGGGCGGACAGGGTCATTTCCAAGAAAGTCTTGGGCTGCAGACAGTCAAAGCTGAAAGCTGTTGTCTTAAAAGAAGGGAAAAGGACAAAGCCCTGCTGGCCGGGTGGCCCTGATTTCATCATTTCATTCAGCTGGGGCCCCTTACAGACGTCTGTCCGCTCCTTCCTACCAGCTCTGCTTACCCAGTCCTCAGTGTCCACTGGTTCTGAACCAGCTCTTGTGGGAGAGGCACGTTGCCTGGGTTCCCATCGCGACCTATAGCTCCCTCGCTTGCTCTGTGACCTCGGACAATTACTGACCCTCTCGGTTCCCTCTTCATCTGTGAAATGAGCACATCAGCCGGAGCACGTGGTCAGGGTCAGATACAGGTGTTTGGGCTTCTGCGTAGTACAAGCTCAGTCCGTGTGACCTTCTGTTATCAATTAGCCTGGTGTCTCTGCAACTCACCTCCCCTTCCTGAGCCTTGGTTTTCCCTTCTGTAAAATGGACGTGGAACAGAAAAGTGGGGTAAGAGCATGAGCTTTGGGGTCAGACCCACCTGTGTTCTAACCCTGGGTCCATCATCACCTAATGCCTTTGGGGCCTTGGAAAACCACAAGCCCTCCCGGCTTGGTTTTCTCCTCCCATTTGGTGGGTATAAATAGTGCCCACCTTGTTGTATCCTCCCTGGAGCTTAAAAAAAAAAAAGCTCACAAGAAAGGGCCGACCTGGCCCAGCCTGCAGGGCTCTGGAGTGGCTGTCTCCCGGGGCTGGGGCCTGGCCCCGGGGTGCAGGGGGGTGCCTCCCCTCCTCCAGGCCGTTGTCCCCCAGCCCCCCAGCTGCTCCCCTGACTCGCTCCCTCTGCTCCTCTGAGTCAGCCACCCACTTACTCAGTCCTCACTGCCTATATTTGTTTTCTATGCTCACCACAAACCTAGTGGCTGGAAACCATACATGTTTATTTTCTCCTGGTCTCTGCGGGTCAAGACCCTGGCACGTTTCAGCCGGTCCTCACTCAGCGGCCCACACCCCCGGCTGCAGGCTCAGCAGGGGGAACATCTTCAGGCCCTTCAGGTTGCTGGTAGAATTCCTTTCCTTGTGGGTAGGGCTGAGATTCCCACTATCTTGCAGGCTATTGGCTGGGGACCACGTAGCTCCTTGAGGTCACCCCAGATCCTTGCCTTGTGACCCCCTCCACGGGTCCCTCACACTTCCAATCCTTCTACACTTGTGTGTCTGACTTCAGAAAGTGCCCAGGGCCTTTTAAGATTAGGCCAGGCCCACCCATATTCAAAGAGAGTGGGAAGGGTGTGTACGCCGGGGGCAGGAGTGTTGGGGAGCATCTTACAGCTCTACCTCCTGCCTCTGATGGTCCTTAGGAACCCCAGGAAGGTTTCCTTTTCATTCTCCAGATAGATAGAAAACTGAGGCCCAGGGTCACACGGGAACTAAAAAGAGGAGAAAGAACATGAGGTCCAGCCTCTGATGTTTGCAGTCTTCTTCTGGAGATGAGGAATCAGCATTTTCTCCCCAGCCTCCTGGGGTCCAGCAAAGCCCACAGGTGGGAGTTGCAGGAGCAGCACTTAGCTCAATCAGAGAAAGAGCATTCTAACAACAGAAAAGACTGCCTTGATGGGTAGTGAGCTCCCCATCACCAGGGGTGTGCAAGCAGAGTGTACAAGCCTGTGAAGGGTCAGTCACAGGGCAGCTTCTTTCAGCTCAGTCTCTGAGGCATACTTTCCTGCCATCTGGGACAGTCATCTGGTTGGGAAATGCTGAGCCCAGCAGGAGGTGATCAGAGCTGGACTGCCAGTAGCCCCCAACTCTGCTGCCTTCATGACTGAGTCGGGGATGGAGGTGAGAACCACTGTAAGACACACTGAGATTTTTGCTAGGACTGTGAGGGAAAAGGACCCTCAGAGTATGTGGGTCTGGTTCTGCTGACAGCTGTCCTGCAACCCCCCAGGCCAGTGCTGCGGGGAGCACAGCCTAGATGGGCCACAGGACACTAGAAGCTCCTGGATCAAGCCACACCTGATGCCAACCTGTGGGGAAGGTGCACAATATGCCCTCTTCAGCTGAAGCCAGTTGTAGTCAGGCTTTCTTTCATTTTTTTTGCATACAACTTGGGGCCAAAGCATCAGCTTGCCCCCGGGACCCTGACACACCCTGCTCTGGCCCACCCAGGCCCTCAGGTAACCCCACGCCACGCTGCTGCTTCCCCTCCTCCGGGGGTCCTTGCTGCCCTAGAGAGAAGGTCTGTCTTCCTGAGCCCCGCTGCCCCCCTTCGCAGCTCTGAACCTCTCCTGGGGCCCCCTGTCTTCTTGCTTTGCCTGGCAAGCCCCTCCTGTCTTCAGAGCCTGCTTTGAAGAGGGAAGGCCCTCTTTCTCCGGGGGCCCCAGAGTGGCCCCTGTCCAGTCCCTGGGCTTCTCTCTGCCCCAGCATCTCCTGGATGTGCAGTCACAGTGTGGTCACCCCGAGACAGCGCAGGGGACTGGCCGTGGGCATGAACTCTGGAGCCAGACAGCCTGAGTCCACAGCTGGCTTTGTCTGGGGCAGGCTGTGTGCCTTTGGGCACGTTACTCCACCTTTCTGGGCCTTAGCTGCCTCACTTGCAGGGATATTTCTTTTTTTTTTGAAAGTCACTCAGTCCTGTCTGACTCTTTGCAACCGAATGGCCTATACAGTCCGTGGAATTCTCCAGGCCAGAATACTGGAGTGGGTAGCCTTTCCCTTCTCTAGGGGATCTTCCCAACCCAGGGATCGAACCCAGGTCTCCTGCATTGCAGGCGGATTCCTTACCAGCTGAGCCACCAGGGAAGCTCAAGAACACTGGAGTGGGTAGCTTATCCCTTCTCCAGGGGATCTTCCCAACCCAGGAATCAAACCGGGGTCTCCTGTATTGCAGGCGGATTCTTTACCAACTGAGCTATCAGGGATCCCAGGAAGCAGGGATCATACTATCCCCTATTTCCCTGAGCAGTCCTGAGTGCTGGCTGGTGCCTGTCCGTGTTCCTCCCCTGAGGCCAGGGGCCAGGGTGGGCACAGGGCTGGGGAGAGAAGTCTCTCTCTCTGAAGGACTCACTTCCTCTAAGTGTGGGGAGGGCCCAGGGGGTGGGGGCTGAAGACAGAGCGGGTCCCACCCACCCCGACCCTCCTCCCCACCCCAACCCTGTGCAGGGGCCCACCCTCTGAGTCACTCACTAATGAGTCTTACTGCAGGCCGAGGTGTGGCTGGGATGGCCTTCAGGTCCCCAAAGTTACATGAGTCATGACCTCATCCAGAGTGAAGCCGTAGACAAAGCTGAGGTCAAAGGGCAGAGGCTGCCCAGAGCCTGGGGACCCAGGCCCCGCTGGCTGTCCAGCTCTGTGCAGAGATGGAGGCATGGGATGGGGGTGCCCCAGGGGGCCCGCATACCCTGGCCCAGCTCAGGTTCCCCCCTGGAGGGAGCCGACCCCATTCCCATCAGTGGGAGTAACGTTGGCCGACGCCCAGCCTGGCCAGCGCTGGGGAGGTGAGACACTGTCCCCATCGTCCGCAAGGGGCTGATGTCTAGATGGGAGCCAGACCTAGAGGGTGACCGTATTGTGATGGAGAGCTGAAGCAAGATCACTTTCTGTAGCAGGAAGCCCTACCGGCAGGTGCAAGACCTTGAGCCCCACAGAAAGCATCCCCTTGGCCCAAGAATTTGTGGGTGTTTCCTGGGGGGGCGCTTCTCCCCCAGCTCACAGAGGTGGCAGAGTCTTCAGGGAGCAGGACTGTCCTTTGCCTGCCGCTGCTCTGCTGGTGGTCAGGAACGTGCTGGGCAACCCTTGGGACCCTTGGGCCCCCAGGCTATGTTTTGTTAGAGGGCCCCGAAGCAGAGTGTCGGGGCCCTCGCTGACTTGTTTCTGGTGGCCTTCAGTCCTCTTGGGCCTCCCACCTCTTCTGGAACCTTCTTGCCCTACTGGGTTGTGGGCCACTAGCTGGATGGGCCGACCCAGCCCGTGCACTGAACAAAGGTTCCTGGAGCTCTTTCCCTGCGGTTTAATGTGTCATGGGGGCAAGGACGTGTGCAGGGAAGACATGCTTATGAATCCGTGAGGCCGGTTCTCATCACTTTCAGTATCACACGCTCTCACTCCTGAATGAGTTTCCAGGATGTTCTGCCAGGCCTAGGCACCACTGCAGAGCTCCCCTGCCTGCCCGGGGCGTCTGAATCCCACCTGCTAACGAATGGCATTTCTTGAAGCACGCCTAGGCTCCTTGCCCCTCGTTCCCACTGAGAGCTGTTTTCTGGGGAGCCACGCGGGACCCGCTGTGGGGGTGCCTGGACATACCACAGCACCCTTTCTGAGGCTCCCCTGGGGACGCTCTCTCCTCTCCGTAGTGAGAAGTCAGGCTGCTCTGGAGTGACGGCTTGTTTCTGCAACACGGGCATCTCATCTCCATCCTTGCCCGGGCTGCTAGGAAGCTGGGAGCCAAACTTACAGCCATGCACTAAAACAGGGGTCCTCAGCGCCCAGGATCCGATGCCTGATGTTCTGAGATGGAGCTAATGTAATAGAAATAAAGTGCACAAAAAATGTAACGCACTTGACTCATCCCAAAACCATCCCCTCCATCCCAGGTCGGTGGAAAATTTGTCTTCAAGGAAACTGGTCCCTGGTGCCAAATAGGTTGGGGACCACCGCACCAAAAAACAGCATCTCAGGGCAACAACTTGTGGACCAGCCCTACCTCTGGCTTCCTGGTTTTTTGTTTTTCTATCACTGTTTTTGGCTTTACTTGGTTTCTCTTCTTTCATTTTTATCTTGATCTTGTTTGTAAAGGGGCTTTAGTACTGAGAGCAGCGGTGGGGGTTGGGGGATTAAATGTAAATGAATAATAAACAGGAGGAACCTCCAGCATCCTTGAAGCTCCACCCAGGGGCATCCTAGAGCTTTGAGGATGCCCACCCTCAGCAGCCGTGAAATTAAAAGACACTTGCTCCCTGGAAGAAAAGCTATGACCAACCTAGACAGCATATTAAAAAGCAGAGGCATTACTTTGCCAGCAAAGATTTGTCTAGTCAAAGCTATGGTGTTTCCAGTAGTCATGTATGGATGTGAGAGTTGGACCATAAAGAAAGCTGAGCACCGAAGAATTGATGCTTTTGAACTGAGGTGCTAGAGAAGACTCTTGAGAGTCCCTTGGACTGCAAGGACAACCAGTCCATCCTAAAGGAGATCAGTCCTGAGTGTTCATTGGAAGGACTGATGCTGAAGGTGAAGAAGCTTCAATACTTTGGCCTCTAAGAGCTGACTCGTTAGAAAAGACCCTGATGCTGGGAAAGATTAAAGGCGGGAGGAGAAGGGGACGACAGAAGACGAGATGGTTGGATGGCATCACCGACTCAATGGACATGAGTTTGATTAAATTCCGGGAGTTGGTGATGGACAGGGAAGCCTGGTGTGCTGCAGTCCGTGGGGTCACAAAGAGTCGGACACGACTGAGCGACTGCTGAACGGAACTGACCCTCAGGAGGGGCAGGGCTCTGGGGGAGACTGAGATGCGGGGAGCAGGGGTGGTGGTGAAGGATTCCTGCCACCTAAACGGAAGCCCTGAAGGTGTCCTGGTTTGCACCCGGAGGCAGGACAGAGTCTGACCAGCAGGGGGCACTGCTCCCTCCGTCTCCTGGGCACTGCCAGGACACCTGGAAACCAATTCCCTTTGCCAACACAAGCACTTGGGGCCTCCAGACAGCCCTGCTCACGGCAGCTTCTGCGACTGGGGGGCCTGCCCTTTCCAGGCAAAAACTAAGGCGACCCCAGGGGCCTGCACCCCAGTTTCAGATGGGAGAAGGAAAGCGAGGGATGGGTCCTTTCACTTAAGGCTTCAGTTTCCCCACTGTTGTTTAGTCGCTCAGTTGTGTCCGACTCTTTGTGACCTCATGGCCTGTAGCACACCAGGCTCCTCTGCCCACGGGATTCTCCAGGCAAGAATACTGGAGCGAGCTGCCATTTCCTCCTCCAGGAGGTCTCCCCGATGCCGGGATCGAACCCGCATCTCTTGAGTCTGCTGCGTTGGCAGGTGGGTTCTTTACCACATACTTTAACAACTGTGTTCATAACAGCATGGCTCCCTCCTCCCCCCCCCCCCCCAGTAATGCTGTGCAGCTTGTTGGATGCATGGAAAGCCATCATTCTGAGCAGGGCTCTCTAGACCTCAGCAGGCGGCCGCAGGGCCTTGCAAAGAAGGTGCGGACCCCCAGCTCCAGGGTCTTCAGCCGAAGGCTTTCTCCGCCTGACAGGTCGCCCCTCTGACCTGGCTTTGCTTCTAAGCCTCCACCCAGGGGGGAACTAGCTCCCTGCTTGACGCCAGCAGCCCACAGGCCCACTACAGCATCCAGACCCTACACCCTCTTGAAGCTCACCTCCAAAGAGGGTTCTGTCCTCTCTCTTCTTGGACCGCACCCGCCCACAGCCCTCGTCACACTGCAGGCAGCCCGGTCACCAGGCTCTGGGCCCTCGGGGCAGGGCCCCCGGCCTGGAGCGTCTTTTCTGAGAACGTGTGCAGAATAATCTGCCCCCTGTGGGCTGACTGCATGCCAAGCCCCAACGCAGGGGATGCCCCCTATACGGCACAGCCCTACGCCTTCCCCTTTCCCAGGGGGGACACTGAGGCACAGGGCTGTCAGGTGACCCCGCCAGGGTTCCAGGGCACTGAGAGCTCGGGGCGGAACCAGACAGACCTTGTGCGGAGCCCGGGGAAGCAACTCCTCCGAGCTCTAAGGGCCGGGGACGGTGGGGTGGAGGCGCTTCCTGGAGGTCTGTCCCCAGCATCTCCCCAGGGCCGGCGATGTCCACCTCCACCGCCGGTGGGCCAGGGGCCAGGCCTGTGAGTCCTGAGGGCACCCAGGCCCAGGAGGCCCGCGCTGGGGGTGGGGGCGCTGGGCCGCAGGGCAGGGAGAGGAGACGGGCTGGGGAGGAGGGGCCGGGACTAACGGTCTGGCCTTGCCCATTCTTTGAAGGGGGGGACCCGGAGGAGTAGCTGAGGTCACTGGAACTGGGACACGAACCGGGCCGGGTCAGAGATTCCCGGGATGGTGCCCGCGGCCTGCACGCGGGTGGCTCCTCCCCTACAAGGCCCCTGACACGCCGCCGCTGCATAACCATCACCCGGTTCCCCAGACCAGGCAGGCCCAGCTTTTGGCCGCGGGTGGGTCCAGGCCCCGGAAGGCCGGCGCGGGGGTGGAGGGGGGCGGCGGTTGGGCCGGGGCGGAGCTGGCGAGGGGCCGGGCCACCCCCTTTCTGCGAGGGCGGGCGGCCGGCGCCTTAAAACGCGGCAGGGCCGGCCGCCCCGCAGACCGTCGGCCCGGCCGGCACGGGGCGCCTCTCCAGTCCCTCGCCGCCGCGTTCCCCGCGCCCCGGGCATGTCCCTGCGGTCCCGGCGCCCGCCCGCCTGAGCCCGAGCCGCCGGCGCAGGTGGCCGCTTTCCCTCCGTCGGCGCCCGGAGCCGCGGCCTCGGTGCGCGCCCCCTCCCCGGGCCGGTCTCCCGCGCCGCCGCCCGCCGCCGGCCGGTCCGCCATGCAGGCGCGGGCGCTGCTCCTGGCCGCGCTGGCCGCCCTGGCGTTGGCCCGGGAGCCCCCAGCCGCGTCGTGCCCCGCGCGCTGCGACGTGTCGCGGTGCCCGAGCCCCCGCTGCCCCGGCGGCTACGTGCCGGACCTCTGCAACTGCTGCCTGGTGTGCGCCGCCACCGAGGGCGAGCCGTGCGGCCGCGCCGTCCACTCGCCGTGCGGGGAGAGCTTGGAGTGCGTGCGCGGGCTGTGTCGCTGCCGCTGGGCGCACGCTGTGTGTGGCACCGACGGGCACACCTACGCCAACGTGTGCGCGCTGCAGGCGGCCAGCCGCCGCGCGCTGCAGCTCTCTGGGACGCCCGTGCGCCAGCTGCAGAAGGGCGCCTGCCCATCGGGTAAGCGCTCGGCCGGGGAGGGAGCGCCAGCATCGCTGGCGGGGTTGGGGGGGGTGGGGATGAAGAAGCGTCTCCTGGGAAACGGGGCTCAGAGCCAGGGCGGAGCGCTCCCCAGGGAACAAGTGACGATTTCTTTTAGAGATCTCTAACCAGGCTTCCGGTTTTCAGGTCGGGGAACCAAGACGGGGAAAGGTAAAGTGCTGTCCCCAAGGTCGCAGAAGTAGCCCACCGGTGGTGAGACCAAGGGCTCTGAACACCCCAGTGGGCCTGGTCCCCCCAGCATTTCTCCAGCCTCATTAAAATGTACCCTCCTTGTGTCTCGTTTCCCCTGGTCCCCACATCCCTGCCCTGCCTGGGAGTTGGATGCAAAGCACTCTTTCCTGGCCTCCGATGTCTGGGTATCCGATGTCTGGGTATCCGTAAGACAGCAGTTGAGCCACATAGGGTGTTTTCTTTTCTTTTCTTTTCTTTTCTCGTACTGCATTTAAAATACGTCTCTGGAAGGTCGTTTAGGAATGGTGAGCCAGTGTGTGGCGTCTCTGGACTGTGTGAGGGGGCTCTGTGTGGACAGGCTGTGGGGTAAGAAATCTCTCAGTCCCATCAAAGCTTGGAGCATGCGTGCGTGCGTGCGTGCTAAGTTGCTCAGTCGTGCCTTTGTGACCCCATGGACTGTAGCCCACCAGGCTCCTCTGTCCATGGGATTCTCCAGGCAAGAATTCTGGAGTGGGTTGCCATGCCCTCCTCTAGGGGGTCTTCCCCACCCAGGGATGGAAGCCACATCTCTCGTCTCTTGCCTTGGCAGACCAGCTCTTTACCGTTGAGCCACGGGAGAAGCCCAACCTTAGAGTAGACCCCCTAACCTGGGGTTGGCTCCAGGTGGCTTCTTGCCACACAGGCTGACCCTGTGAAAGAAAATGCTAGAAAACCCTGCTGTGCCCATGTTCGTCTGGGGCATCTCTTGGGAAGGCAGGCTCCCGCGTTGGTTCCTAGGCACTCTGAGCACAGCACCCTGCGCTGAGTTCACAGCAACCGAGAGGAATCAGGCTCCGTGTGTGCCCTCAGCCCACAGCTGGGGAGATGCTGACCCCCAGGACGGGCTCCACCGTGGGGCACAAGGCTACCTAGGAGCCAGGGAGCCTGGAAGGGCTGAAGGGCTAGCTCTTCTGGGAAGAGAAGGCAGTGTGAATCGCCACATGGAGACCTTACCGTGTGTGGTGAGCCAGGTCAGGGAGAACACACAGCCCAGAGCAGCTGGTGTGCAGGGGTGTGTGTGTGCGCACGTGTGCGAATGTGTGCACGCATGTGCATGTGCGTGCATGTGCGTGTATGCGCATGCATGTATGTGTGCACGTGTATGCGTGTGTGCATGTGTGTGACACCCAAGGCTGGACAGCTTGTCAGGGACAGGACCATGCGTGTCCCATAAACACTGTACCTTAGATTTCACCCTGTAGGCCAGGCTTCCCAAATCAGGTCTGGGATTCTGAAAACAACTGTCCTGGGGCCCAAACGTTCTAGAAAGTAAACTCCAGCTCTGCAGTGGGGAGTCACATTCAGCTTGAGTCATTCAGAGCTCCCTGCAACAAGGTAAAAAAAAAAAAAAACCAAAATGATAAAAACCCAGGGTTTCCCAAGAGAACTTCAGCAAAGAGCTCCTTCCTGGGAGAACGCACGGGATCTCCCCCTGGCACGCCAGGGTTCCAGGGAGCCTGGTTTGGGAAGCATTATGTGGGATTAGCCATGATTATATGGGACAGCCTTTGAAGGGTTTTAAGAGAAGTGAGTGTGATGTGGTCAGGCTTGTGCTTGGATTGTGCCTGGGAGACTGAGGGCATGGGGCCACTCGATGTCATGGGGGTGGAAAACTTATCATTTACTGCGTGCCCACTTCACCCTCTGCCTTGGGGCTCAGAGCCAGCGGGCCCATCTCAGGCCATGCTGGCAGGTCAGACAGGCAGAGGGCTCAGGGTGGGCTCCCCAAAGCCAACTCTCCCAAGTAGTGGATGCTCTTAGAGCCAGGCTCCAGGGCACCAGGGGCTAGAGTGGGTTGGAGGTGGTCTAGGCATTTCGAAGCCTTTATTTTCTTTAATAACTATTAAATGTTGTATTCTTTTTTAAAATGTTCATTTACCTGACTGCGCCGGGGCTTAGTTGAGGCCCAGGGGATCTTTAGTTGTGGTTGGTGAACTCTTAGTTATAGCAAGTGGGACCTAGCTCCCTGGCCAGGGGTTGAACCTCGGGCCCCCCGCATTGGGAGCACAGAGTCTTAGTCCCTGGACCACCAGGGGCGTCATGAAACCTTTTTTCTTGGCCGATGGAGTCCCAGCTTGCGAAGCCCCTGCTCTGTGTGTCCTGCTCGCCGTGGGCCGGCAACAAGGCCCCTGCGATGAGGCAGAGCCCGGCTGGGCCCTGGAGAAACAGATGGAGGGAGACACTGGAGGCTCAGCAGAGAACGGAAGCGTGGCGGCCACAGGCAGCCACAGAGGGCTCAGGGGCGGAGTGGGAGGCCCGCAGCTGGGGCTGGCCCTGCCCCTCCTCTGAACGCGGTGCTGCCCACGAGGCCCTGCTCCTGTTTCCTCATCTGTCAAGTGGGACAAATGCTCAGTTTCGGTGAATTGGTGCAGAGAGTAATGAGCTACGGCACGCAGACACGTGCCTCCAACCAGCGGTCGCCAGACGGCCGGTTACTTTGTGTGTCATGATCGCGCTTCTGACGCCTCCCACCACCCTTTCCATCACCTGGCGAGGCCTGGGAGGCTCCCCAGAGGCGGAGCTCCAGTGCTGAGCGGCGGGAGGTGACCCGGGCTCTCTGGACAGGTGATGAGGAGGACGCAGGGAGCTGGGAGCCGGGCAGAGGCAGAGGGACCGGCCGCACCGGGTGGGCGCGCAGACTGCAAGCCCTGTCTTCAGAGCCCCCGGGGCAGGGGCGCCCAGAGGGTCTGCGGCCACGGCGGCCTCGGTGGGCGGGGCCAGATGGGCCCAGCCTCCCACGGGTACCTTGCACACCACAGTTCGCGGCCCGCCCCTGCTCCCGGTGCCCGGGCACAGGGACCTCAGACACCCAGCTTCCCGCAAGGCAGCAGGGGCAGAGTCCAGCCCCTGTGAACTGGCGCCGTCTCACTTGGCGAATCCGTTCCTTACTCATGCACCCGAGATGTGCTCACGGAGGCAGGGAAGGGCCAAGTGATGGGGCTGAGGTCACTCAGCTGGGAAATGACAGAGGCAGGCCTGGCCCGGGTCCGGCTGGCACTCTTCTTCAGGCAGCGCGGTGGGCCCCCAAGGTCTGGGGGTCAGGATCAGGCCTGGGTCTCCAGCGCCAATAGGCTCAACCTCTATAGAGCATCCCTGGTGGCGATACTCGCTCCCTGACCCCGGACCTTCCCAGGGCCTGGCCAGAAATCACTGGGTAATGTCCACATGTAGCGGCAGGTAAGGGACTACTATCTTCAACATATCCCCCTGGATGTGAGTCCTGCCGGCTCCACCCTTACTTGCCTTCGGATGCACCCAGGGTCCTGTCTCCAGCCCCCTCCTTCCCTGAGCCGAAGTCCTGTGTCCTGGTCCGACAGGACCACCCCTGGGGAGTTTAGGTCAGAAGGCTCCGTCGTGCTTTGACCCCTTACTTCCCCTCGTTCCTCACTCCCTGTCTGCAGGAGGGTCCTCAGCTCGACCTTGAGATGTTCCCCCCAGGGTCCCTCCAGCCACGCTGGCCTCCGCGGACCTTTTCCGCCTCCTTCATCCTCCCTTCAGTCACTTCTTCACACGGCGGCCAGGGTGACCGTGATAAATCCGTGCTGCCCATCACGGGTGGGACCCCTGCAGCCGTTCCCCAACACCTACCCTGAGCCCCAACCCCCTGTGCCGTCTGGCCCTGCCCACCCCTCCAACACCCTCTCCTCCCCTGCTGCAGCCGCGCTGGTCTCCTTTCCGCCTCGGGGTCTTTGCAAGTGCAGTGTCTGCTGCACCCAATTCCCGTCCCTTCACCTTCGTAGGACCGAGTCCTCAACTTGCCTTAGCCTAGATGAGCTGCCCTCCCTGACTGCCTGGGTGGTCCCTTGCATCAGCCTCATGGGCGCACCATGGGGACTCCTCTGAACCACCTCTCATTTCTTCTCTGACTCAATGTATATTTTCAGCTTCACCAGGCTCTGAGCCTCACAGGGCGGACGTCTCGTCTGCTGGTTCTCTGCAGGCCTGGTCCAGCAGCTGAGCTCAGTTGGTGCCGTTGGAATGAAAGGCCGGCCCACACGGTGGGTGTCTCTCCTTGCATACCCCCAGTGATGGTGGGCTCACTACCTACCCAGGGAGCTTTTGCGCCTTCCAATGTCTGTGCAAGGCAGATGCTACGTGTTGGGGATGAGTATCCATCAAGGGGAAAGTAAAGGCCAGAAAGCTGCGTCTGCATGGAGCAGAGGGGTCTCTTTCCACAGCCTCTGCCCACAGCTGCAGACCAGGAGGCCTGCGCGTCTGCAATTCAGAATTTCGAGCCCCAGGGCAGTTCATTCATTCTCAGTCGCTGAGAGGTCAGTCGTCCGACCCTGTCCCTGGGATTTTCCCAGCAAGAATCCTGGAGGGCAATTCACAACGTGGCATTTAATCATCAGTTTTTATTGTTCAGCCCCAGAGCAGGTGCCAGTGGAGACTCTGGGCTCTGTTTATTTAAGAGCTTTGTTGACTTTCGGTGTTTAATCCTCTTAGCAGCTTCCCGGGCCTTGCACTCAGAACTCACCAGGGCCCCCACCTCTCCGCTCCCCCCGCCCGGACCAGGGGCTGAGTTGCAGCCTCTGGTGGCTCCTGAGGACCCGTGAGGAGCCAGGGATCCGGCCAAGAGGAGCTTAGGGCCTGGACTGCTGTGCCGCCATCCTTTCCCAGCCAGGGCTTGGCCTGGACGGCACCCTCATCCCACCACCTCGCACCCCCTAAAGCTGAGCTGGAGGTGCGCTGGGATCCCACAGCACCCCATCCGGTCCTGCCTTCCCCCGGCCTGTCCCCTTCCAGTGCACCTCCACGTGGGACCCCCACTTGCCTTTGGGGACCAAGCAGGACTTCCCATACAGCCCACCGGCTCAGTATATCCTGGGCTCTGCTTCCTGTCCACCGCCACCGCCACCAGCCGAGTCCCTGTGAAATCCCTGATCATCTGTGCCGTGAAGGGGAGGGAGAACACATCTCTGGGATGAGGAGAGGGAGCAATCAGGGAGAGCTTCCTGGAGGAGGTGGCATCTAAACAGCCGTGGAGATGGCCGATGCAGGCAGGGCCTGTGCAGAGGAGAATAGCAGGAAATGCTAAGCATAGGCGGGAGGAGCAGTGAGGGTGAGCCATCTTCAGGAAGTGAGAGACCCCTGAAGCTTCTGGGTAACAGGTGTGCAGAGTGGGGCGTGGGGCCCAGCTCATGGGAGTCTGGTGCCTGAGTGGGTCTGAGCTCGGCTGGCAGCCGAGGGGGACAGGCCCCAGAGGCTCTGGGGTCTCATGACTGAGGGGGCAGGGTGCAGGGCGGGCAGGTGGCTGGGCCTGTCCTGAAAGAGGAGGTTTGGAGAGCTCTGCTTAGGTTCTGGCGTGGGTTCTGGCGTGGAGGGTGTCCAGTGGGAGACGGGCTTCCGCGGCAGGAGCCTGGCTGGCGAGCGGCCCTGTCCCTGGGTTGGTGCACCTGTGTTGCTGTGTTTGCATCATTGAGAGGGGGCGGCCGAGGTTTGGGGCAGGGCCGCAGGCTCATCGCCCCTCTTGACTGTGGGAGCCCCGTCCATGACCTGCGGGGCCCGTGGAGCCCCACCCCCACCCCATCCAAATCCAGGTCTGAGCTTGTCTTCAAGTCCACATCCCAAGGGGACCCGATGGAGACCACCCAGCCACTTGGGGGATGAACTGTCCCGAGTCCGTCATGCCGTGAGCCGGAGCCCAAGTGAGCCAGGCTCAACCCACTGACGGCGTCCACCTGGCCCAACACGTGCCCCTTGGCTGCCGAAAGCCTGGGAGAAATGAGGACAAGCAGAGTCACGTGGCCTCCTTGCAGGCCCGGGGTTCATACAAACCGGGTGTGGAGTAGTGGGCCACTGGCTGAGCCCCGCCGGAGGCACTGAAAGCCACCTCCTCCTGGGCTGCTCTGATGGAGAGAAGCCAGCAGGCTTTACCAGGGTCAAAGGTGAGGCCTTGTGCTGCAGGCTAAACGCCCGTCGTGTCTGGGTGTGTTTGTCATGGCCCTTATAAGAAAAGACCCCAGCAAGGTGCAGTGGCCTGCCCGAGGTCAGCAGGTGGGAAGAGACAGCTCTGCCCTGAGACTGGTCTTGGCCACCGGGCAGGCCTCCAGCCCCTGAGGAAGTGGCCTCCCAGCTTTGATAAAGGTATTGAATAGTTGGAGAAAGACAGAAAGCACAGACTCCTTGTCCTAGAGTAGCACAGACATGGCCAGGACATGTGGGTGTGTGTCTCCCAAACAGAACACCAGGTCTGCTGCAGAGGGGAGCAGGGGGCCCCTGGAGTTGTGCCGCACACAACCTGCCCGACTGTATGTTTTAGCCCTCTAGCAGAGCCAGGACTGAGACCCAGTTCTGTTCAAGTTCCACCACTTCCTGAGGTGAGCCTGCAAGTCTAGGCTCTCCACACCTCAGCTTCCCCATCTGTGAAGGGGGGCCAACAGACCCTCCTCCCTGGATCGCTGACAGTCGATGAGATAATTTATCCCCATGTAAGGGTTAACAGGCCTTGGTGGGAAGAAACCTAAACATTGCCAAGTGGACGTTTCTGATGTGCATGGAGTTTATGAGAGGGAGGCAGGGCCATTGAGGATGGGAAGGAGACAGAAGGCAGCGCTGGCAGAAAGGCTGCCATGTGCCAGGCCTCGCCCACAGGGGTTCCATTGGCCTCGTTTAGCCCCCATGTCACAGCTGAGTCAACTGATGGGCCAGAGGAGTCAACTGATGGGCCAGTAGGGCAGGGAGGGCTTCCTGTAAGAGGAAGACCAGGGGGTTGACCCCACCTTAGCTTCCGGGTGGCCTGGAGTCCTGCTTGGCCTGTGGGGCCCCTTCATAAAGCGCAAACAGGCTGGTGGAAGAGCCCTCTGCTCCGTGGTGTTGGCTGCAGCCGCAGTGGGATTCACAGCCGGAAGAGCTGGGCTGGCCCCAAGCTGAGGACCGGCCATGCCGGGCTCTCCTGGGAGCGGGACAGCCCGCCACCCTGGACAAGGACCAACGAGGAGAAAGAGACGTGTCAGGGGTCGGGGGACCTGGCTGCCAGCCTTGCTGGGTGCCCTGACCTCTCTGAGCCTTTTTCCTAGCCTGTATAATCATGATGACCCCTGCCCTGCAGAACAGCTGTGAAAATTCCCTGAAGCCTAAGTGCCCAGAGCCTGGGCTGGTATGGCCTGTGGAGTGGAGGTCTGGCTGCAGCCCTCAGCCCTGTGTTCCAGGGATGGGATCCTGGGGGTCGCAGACAGCAGGGGTCCCCCCTCCCTCCTACCCCACCCCTGGAGCCGCAGCGGGATCTGAAGTCACCGTCTTTGGCTGCAGGGAGACAGTTCACTCCAGGACAGGCATGTTTTCAAGAAAAAGGAAAACACAGGCAGAGAGCCATCCTGGGAACTAATTAGATCCGGAAGGCAGCCCCTGGGGCTGCAGAGCGGCCCCTTGTGGGTGGTGGGTGGGGCCTGGGGGTGTGGACGAGAGGCCACGGAGGAGCCCCTGGGATGGTGCACCCACTCTCAGGCCCCCCGTTCTCTGAGGCTCTCTGCTCACTGCTGTGGGTCGGGGTGCCCAGGCCATGGGGAGTTTCTCGAAGGACAGGTCTGGGAGGGCATCACACAGGGCCTTGGGCCCCAGATGAGACAGCTTGGTCCCTGAGCCCACTGAGTCTGGCAGGGCGGCCTCCCCAGGGGCAGTGTGTGGGCCCGGGCCTGGGGTTCTGCAGGAGGACTGACTACAAAGGCTGGGGGGGCCACTTCAGAATGTGCATGCTTGGGGAACCACAGCCGAGGCCACCGGGAGGTGGGTACGGCACTAGCAAGGCTGCGGGACTAAAGGGGAAGCCCTGGCCCCCGAGCCCGGGCGAGAGGTTGTCCTCCGGCCTGCAGGCTGTCAGCATTGTGGATGGATGGGCCCAGCCTGTGACCTTGTGGGCACTTGCTGATGGTCCCTCCATCCTCAGTTCTTAGCTGACTGCTGGGTGAGGACGGGGGCAGTCTTCTGATTGCAGGAGCCAATAGAAGAATGGGCAGTGACCTCCGAGTTAGAGGGAAAAAACCTGAGTCTCAGTCCTGGCTCTGCCCGCTGTGTGCTAGACAGGTGAGGTGTACAGTTGGGCAGGTTGCGCACTGCACAGTTCCAAGGGCAGCTGCCATGCTGTGATCTCTGTTAACAACGGCCCCAGGGTTGTATAGTTCACAACCTGTGCGGCAATACGAGTGGCCCTGGGTGGGGTGCCTGGGCCAGTCCCTCTGCCTTCCTGGGCCGGGACTTCCCCACCCGTTCCCCGGGCCGTCGTGAGCACCCAGAGTCAGCACACACAGTAGAGCCTCTTTCAGGGTCCGCCACTGTCAGCCCTCCCGGAAGCGCTGCCGCACAGAAACGCAGGAGGTGGGCGCTGGGCACACTCGGCTCTTTTCCCATCCCCGGGAGGTGCCACTGGACACCTGGCCTTGACTGCTTTGCGCTGTTTTCAAGGTCTTCCTGACTAGGACTTCCAAGGCCCGCGGGCTAGGGCTAACACACACACGCACAAAGTGCTAACAGCTGAATCTGGTCAAGATTCACTGTTGACTTCAGAACTCTGGCTCCAGGACAGGGTGAGGCCGGGGTGGGGGTTGTCAAAAACCCCCCAAATAAACAGAGTCCGCCTCCCAGCCGTGGGGCCCGCGGTTTTCATGTGGAGCGCGGTGGTGGGAACCGCGTCTCTCCTTTCCCACTGATTCATGGGATGACTCATCTGTGTGTGGGGAGGCGGCCCAGGCAGCCCGCCCTGCCCAGCCTCCCCCCCATCCCCACCACCCACCTCGCCCTCTTAAAGGGACAGGACGTGGTTCCGGGGGGGTGGGGGGTTGCTGTGAACCAGCTGGCTGACCCAGGAGCTCTGCAGGGGCCCAGGGTCAGGGAGGACAGAGGTTCTGGAGGCACCAGGACTGTGTCCACCCTCAACCGTCTTTACCTCCAGCCTGTTTCCTGGCACACGGCTCCCACGGCGAGACCTGCTTAGCAGGCTGAACAACCTTTGTGGTGGTGTTTGCAGACCTACTGTGTGCTGCTGGGTCAGTTGGGGTCTGGCAGAGCATCCCTGCTCTCCATCTTTCCCACCCTCCCCCTCAGGGGCTGCCTTGGGGGTCACCTCTGCTGGTGACAGCTGGGCTGTGGGGCATCCCGACATCTGCTGTGTCCCAAAGGAGCTGGTGCATGGGTGGGAGGTAAGTCCTGCCCACCGTCTCCCTGGGGTTTCTGCAGCCACCAGGGCCCTGCCGCCTGCGGCACTGGAAACTCTTGCTCTCACACCCCCCTAGCCCAGCGCACACACGTGCGCGCACACACATGCAAACACATGCACGCGCGCACACACATGCATGCACGCATGTGCACACATGCGCGCACACACTTGTGCACACATGCACACACCGCACGCACACACACTTGTGCACACATGCACACACGTGTGCACGCACACATGCGTGCACACATACGCACACACTTGTGCACACATGCACACGCGCACGCGCACATGTACACGCGCGCGTGAGCACACACGCACGCATGCACACACAGCCCGGACCAGGCCTCCCTCTCTCCAGTCTCTGTTTTATCTGTGTCTAACTTGCCTAGAGGAGAACCTTCAGGAAATCCACAAACCAAAGCACAGTCGCCCGTCGCCCTGCCTCTGCCCCGGTGGCTGCCATGAAATCTTGTGATGTGTTTTCCCACCAGCCTGTAACCTGTGAATGTTTTACAGGGGGTTTTTGTTTTCAAATCGTTACATGAAATCGAGTGTGGCCTATTTTAACTCGTCTCTGAAGAGGCTGCATTGGAAAGAAGAGCATCTGGGGGACGGTCCATGTGCGGTCCAGATCTGCGGGCGGCCGGGTCAGCGCCTCAGCGGCTTGGGCAGCTCGGGGCATGCTCTGCCAGCTGGCAGGACCTGCTGGGCAGGGTCAGCCAGTGGGGATCAGACGTGCCTAAAGCTCTGGAGTCCCTGAGATCGGGGATGGAGTCAGAGTCCCAGAGGTCGGGGATGAAGTCCCAGAGGTCGGGGATGAAGTCCCTGAGGTCAGGGATGGGGTCCCTGAGGTCGGGGACAGGGCCCCTGAGGTTGGGGATGGGGTCCCTGAGATAGGGAACGGGGTCCATGAGGTCAGGGATGGAGTGAGAGTCCCTGAGGTCGGGGATGGGGCCCCTGAGGTAGGGGATGAAGTCTCTGAGGTCGGGGATGGAGTCAGAGTCCCAGAGGTCGGGGGTGAAGTCCCTGAGGTCAGGGACAGGGTCCCTGAGGTAGGGGACAGGGCCCCTGAGGTTGGGGATGGGGTCCCTGAGATGGGGAACGGGGCCCCTGAGGTCAGGGATGAAGTCCCTGAGGTCGGGGATGGAGTCAGAGTCCCTGAGGTCGGGGATGGGGTCCCTGAGGTCGGGGACGTGGTCCCTGAGATGAGAGACAGGGTCCCTGAGGTCAGGGATGGGGTCTCTGAGGTCGGGGATGGAGTCAGAGTCCCTGAGATTGGGGATAGAGTCAGTCCCTGAGGTCGGGGACGGGGTCTCTGAGGTCGGGGACGGGGCCCCTGAGGTCGGGGATGGAGTCAGTGTCCCTGAGGTTGGGGACGGGGTCCCCGAGGCCGGGGACGGGGTTGTGTGGTGGCACGGCCTCTTCTGGCCGGATGCTCTCACCCTTCTCTGCCTTGTTCACACTGGGCCGTTTGTGCTCAGCCAGATCCACCCGGAGCGGCCCTCATGCTGTGTCTTTGCACCTCTGCTCCCCCAACTCAGTGCGCCCTTCCAGGCACTGGACTCCACAGCACACCCCAGGCCTGCCTCGGTCCCATCGCTGGTCGCACGGTGCTGGGACTGGCCGGTCACTGGCCTGTTCCCAGCACGGGCTGTGTGCCCAGAAGGTGCTCGGCACCCCATGAGAGCGAGGGCAGCAGACCGGTCTTATGCCGGGAGCCCCAGGGAGGATCTGGGGGAACCTGCCGGCGGGGGTGGGGGAGCTGCCTGGAGGAGGAGGGGCTTGAGCTACACCTGGGACGGGGCCGGAGCATCGTGGTGGGGAGGGCTCGGGAGAGATGCGGGCAGGAGGAGGCACAGACAGCCGGTGACGGAGCAGGGCCTGGGGGTGAGCAGCCCCACCGGGAGGAGCGACACCTGGCCTTGCCCGCCCCAGTGCAGAGTGGGGGTGGGCACGAGCCCAGACTAAAGAATATCCAGGCCTAGTGCCAAGCCCTCCCCTGCCTGGGTTGTCCGGGAACCTTGGGGACAGGGGGGTTGCCTGGTAGGGGAGAAATTTGTGAGACCGCAGAACCTGAAGTGGCCCCTCCGCCCTGAAGGCAGACATGAATGCAGGTTCCCAGCGCCCTTGGGCAGGGCCGCAGAGCTAGGCTCAGCCTCTATGGGCTAGCTGGCCGGTAGCTTCTCCTCCAGAATTTCGGGGACCACTAGCAATCCCCATGGAAATAAGCGTGCTGGGCACCTGCGTGTGCTGGGAGCCACAGAGCCCTGGCCTGGGGTGGGCCCCAGGTCTCTGACCACGACCTCTGAACCTGAAATGCCGCCCCTCCACTGGGCTCCGCCTCTGCAGGGGGTCCCTGGCGGCCCGCCGTTTGATCGTCAAGGAGCCAAGAGTGGGGCACATCCCAGCTAGGCTCCGGCCACCCTGGACAGGCGGCCTTTGATTCAGGCTGACCGCGGGAGGCTGGGCCCTGAACGGTCAGTGACCATGGGCTGATTGAGAGGCAGACATCCCAGGATCAGTAGGGTGGGCCCTCCTCGCCTCCCCTGACCACAGAGCCCAAGGCAAGCTCTCTTCTGGGCCCTGAGTCCCAGTCAGGCTTTAATGCATAGTCAGGGCCTTGAGTGGGGGATCCGGCAGGGAGGGGGTCCGTAAGGTGGGTGGCCTAAGGGTCACCTAAGGAAGATCTGTGGCCCCGTCCCGAGCCTGGCTCTCCTCCAACGGAGTTTCTGGTTTTCTACCTTCGGGATGGAACTGCTGACCCCTGCCCTGGCTGCCCCCTGGACAGCTGGGGAGGTGAGTCCGGCTGTGGGTGGGGACCTCACTTGTCCACAGAGGCTTCCGAGGCCCCGACCGTGGGCCTGCGCTCCTTCCCGTCCCTTTGGACAGTCGGGAAAAACCAGATTTTCTCTAGATCCTGCTGTCCAGTCACTTCCCAGAGACCCTCAGCTGCGGGGCTGGGCTTTACGGGCTGAGCCCTCTTTACTCAGCAACTTCGGGGAGCCTTAAGGTTTGCAAGTCACGGCCTGTTCCCTCAGCTCTCTGGAGCGGGCAGGGGTGGAGAGGCCCAGAGACTGTAAGCGATTTGCCTGAAGCCACACAGCTGGAGCCCAGCCCGTTGCTCCTTTCGGGCCCTGGGAGCCTCTTAGAAGCAGTGCTGAGCAGCACGGGCTACAGATGACCCTGCTGTCTAGTGGAGGACCTGGGAGACCCCAGCACATGTGCCCACAGGGAGACCAAGGGGAGTGGGTCTCGTGGCACCCACATACCTCAGGCCTGTGGTCCTGGCAGGCGGCTGCTGATGGCAGCAGAAATCTGAGCCGGTGAAAGCTCCAGGGAAGGTCGCGAGCTGCCTGGCAGGCCGTCCTGGGGCCGGGCCAAGCTTGACACACACATGGAGGGCCCCTGGCAACTCAGACGGCGGCAGCCCGACATGGCCCAGGAAGGGGCCACCCCATGGCTGGGGGCTTCGGCCGTGACCTTGTCCAACCACTGCACGGGCCCAGGGCCTGCAGAGCTGCAAGCTAGGGTGGGGGACGGTTTCCTCACACCAGCCCACTGCTGTCTAGGAGAGAAAGGGCAAGGGCCCTTGGCAGCTGGCCCAGATAGGTCCAGCCCGAACTTTCTGTGAGTGCTACGTGTCCTACCGTAAGTGTCCTGACCTCTCGGAGCCTCCCGGCGGCCCTGGCGATATAAGGTGGGGAAGCCCAGCGTCCGCCACCCTTGGGAGAAGCAAGCCCTGTGCCTGGAGGTCTGCGCCTCACTAATGCACCTGGTTCTTCCTGCCAGTACAGGTCTCCACCAGCTGACCAGCCCGCGGTACAAGTTCAACTTCATTGCCGATGTGGTGGAGAAGATCGCGCCGGCTGTGGTCCACATAGAGCTCTTCCTGAGGTGCGTGGAGCCCCTCCTACCCCCCACCCCACCATCTGCTGGGCCCAGACTAGACTCGATCCCAGCACTGGGGGGAAGGGGGCCAGTAGAGACGAGAGTGGCTGTGGAGTCCAGCGGACCCTGCTCAGACTTCCTGGTCGCTGTTGCCCTGGGGAGGACGCCCCTCCCCACCCTGACCAAGTGGCCTAAGGAGGCAGAAAGCAGCTCGCACTTGACCCAGCTGTAGCGGCTGCTGCAGGGTCACGGGGGCTGTCTGAGCTGATACCGCCCTGCAAACCCCCGGCTCCCACAGAATCCTGGGGTCTCCTCCCAGACCAACTTCGACACTGCAGCTCTGTCTTAACCTCACGGCCGCTGTGTGTGGAGGGGGCTGACAGGGGCCCAGACGGGACGCATAGGGTCAGACACCCTCCTTCCATCCTGTTGGCGTCGGAGGGAGCCAGCCTCTTGCATGCCATGCTGCCCGAGGGAACCATCGCCAAGGCCTCGGCCACAACCCCGGGGCCTTGCTTGGCGACTTCACAGCTCTCCCCGAGCAGTGGGGGCAGCCAGTGTCTTCAAGCCCCCCAAAGCACAGGGGACGAGGCAACCCGCCCCCAACCCCACCCCGAGCAGGGGGCCAGGAGTGGGCAGAATCGCTCCCACGCTGACTCCTGACCCCGGCACGGGACCCCGCCCCTGCCCGCTGGCCGTGGAGCTCGATCAGTGGGAGCACCTGCATCCCGCCCCCAACCTCTGGAGGCCTAGGGGCTGAGCAGATGCCTGGCGCGAGCTCAGCACGGTCCTCGGAACCTGCTCTGTGCCCGTCGCCGCACGGGCTGCCCTTCCTGCCCTCCTGAGCTTCTCCCATCGCCCCGGCCTGGCGCTGCCTCCCGGAGGAGATAGCCAGGCCCAGCAGCCCACACCTCAGCGCTGACCGACAGCAGGTGCACCGTACTCCGAGGCCCTCCCACGGGTCAGGAAGGCAGGGTCCCATGTTCCCATTTCTGGATGTGGAAACAGTGGCCCAGGCAGCTGCCCCAGGCTCAGGGCTGCCCCCCAGGTCTCTGGCATCTCAGAGCCAAGCCCATCCCCCTGCAACACACTGACCCCTCACTGCCTTTTCCATGGGCCCCAGACCCTGAAATGTGTCTTTAAGGAAACGACAGCCCAACGTGTGAATGGCCCATCCTTGGCCTTGCAGGTGGTTGTTGGGGGGCAGTGTCCTTCCAGACACCAGCCCTTGAACCAGATAGTTGCTGACTACAGTGGGAGGCCGCAATGGTGGGTCCAGCCTTCCTTGGAGGCTAAAGTCTTGGGGTGGGGGCAGGGTGAGGCCGAGGTGGGCACCATCCCAGACATGGGCAGCGTGGTCCTCCAGCACAGGCACCTCCGGCTGTGACCTCCGAGTGCACAGGGAGGGGCCCTGGACTGCCTGGGGCTCTTCCTCAGACCTGAGGCGAGTCCTGCACCCGGCAGGCCCCGCAATCGGGTGCAGCCACTGCTCAGGGAACCGCACGGAACCGGGTGGAGGCAGGAGCTGGTCTCAGGCCTGAGCGGACAGATGCTCTGGTCACCACTGGAGGGGCTGAGTGGCCAGGCTGCCCAGGTCAAAGCCTGGCTCTGCCCTTACCCTGCCTGACCCGGGCGGCTGGTTCGTGTCCCTGGGCCGGGGTCCCCACCTGTGAACTGACTGTGGGCAGGAGGCTGACCTCTCTGAGCCTCAGTCTCCTCATCCAGGAAATGGGCTGACACCACCTCCCCTGACCCGGGAGGCTGGTTCATGTCACCGGGCCTGGGTCACCACCTGTGAACTGACTGTGGGCAGGAGGCTGACCGCTCTGAGCCTCAGTCTCCTCATCCAGGAAAGGGGCTGACACCACCTCCACTGACCTGGGCGGCTGCAGGCCTTGTTTCCCCACCTGTGAACTGGGGGGCCTCTCTCTCTTGTAGGGCAGCCGTGAGCACAGTGGGACTCGGTCCTTGGCTCCGTGGGCACTCTTGGTGACCGTGGTAGTCCCTGACCTGCTGGGGAGGTGGCGTTTCTGCGCTTCCCAGAGATCCTCTCTGCTCTTCCTCCCCGCCCTTCCCCATCCCCGCCCCCTCACACACACACACACACACACACACACACACACACACACAGTTAGACTCTTTATGGCTGGTGTCTGTCCAACAGCCTCAGGCATGCTTGACCTGCCCCGTCCAGACCCTGCACTGTGGCCCCAGAGACGGTGGCGACCCTCCCCTGGGAAGGCCCTGAGCCTCCCAGGGCTTCAGGGCAGGCAGCCAAGGCCGCCGGAGGGAGGTGGGAGCATGGGCCCCTGTGTTTACGACCCTCTCTCTGTGCAGCTGGAGATCAGGATGCTGACATTCCCCGGGGGCCTGCTGAGTCCCGTGGAGCTGTGTGCACATCCTCTTGTCTTCCCTATGGCTTGTTGACCGACTGCCTGCACCTGCTTGGTGGAGCAGGTGGTATCGGCCCATTTCCCAGATGGGGAGACTGCCCAGAGGGGTCCGCCTCCTGGCTGTCCACAGTCAGGCAGGTGTAAGTGGGGATTGGACTCAAGGTTACAATCCTGGTCTGTCTGGCTCCAGGGCAGGAAGTGCCTGCTGCGTCGTCATGGCGCTGACATTCACAGGCCTCACATCTCATCCTCGCAAATGGCAAGTCACAGGCCATTGTCGCCCTCTCTGTGGCTGTGAAATGGGTCCAGACTTAACGACTGGCCAAGGCCACAGCCAATAGGTGGCAGAGCCAGGATTCAATCCTAAGGCCTGGTGGATGCTCGTTTCCCCCAGACCCTGGCTGTGGCTGCCCCCACCCAAGTCCTGACCCAGCCCACCCACCTGCCTTCCCCACAGACACCCTCTGTTTGGCCGCAACGTGCCCCTGTCCAGTGGCTCAGGCTTCATCATGTCGGAAGCGGGCTTGATCGTCACCAACGCTCACGTGGTGTCCAGCACCAACACCGTCTCAGGCCGGCAGCAGCTCAAGGTGCAGCTGCAGAATGGTGACACCTACGAGGCCACCATCAAGGACATCGACAAGAAGTCGGACATCGCCACCATCAAGATCCACCCCAAGGTGAGTGGCGGGGGAGCCCCTCCCGGACCCTGGGGCTCAGGGACCTCTCAGCCCCTTTCCCGTCAGACACTCCGAGGAACCGAGGCCCCTGGGGACTGGCAACATGTCCTAGAATTGGGTCTAGTCAGACTACAACCCCGATATCTGGACACCGCCCTGCAGGGCCCTAAGTGGCCCATGCAGGGCAGAGCAGGCTGCCGTCCAGGAAATATGCCGCTCCCACACGGAGGGTGGAGGGTCTCCAAGGCTGGGGACACTTCCATTGTCCCTCCTGGGCCTATTCCTGGAGATGCCACTGTCCCCCTGGGGGTCACAGAAGGGGTGACTCCCTCCTGCATGCTTCTTGCTGCTCAGCTTCATGGTCCCAGCTCCATGGGGCACTGTGGGCTCACCTGGGTTGACCTGTGCCCAGCCCACGCCATGAAGTCCATGGAGGCGGCGGCGGTGGGGGGTGGGCCCATGTGGGCTGGTGAGTCCAGCTTGGTTGAGCTTGCACCCAGCTTCTGCTCTTTCTGAATAAAAGTTGCCAGGACTTGAGATGATCAATGTCTTGCAAGGAGGCCTGGTCACGCGAGAGGGAATTCAGTGACTCCACGAAATTATCCTAAGGGAGACCCTTGCCCACTTTCAGAGCCCTGTGACAGTTGTTCCTGAGCCTGGGGCACCACCTCTATGTTGGAGACGGGGAAGCTGGGGGTGACAGGAGGGCCGTACTCAAGGTCAGAGGTTGGCAGACGTTTTCCGTGAAGCGTGGACAGTGAACGATGTAGACTTTGCAGGCCCCGTGGTCTCTGTCGCAACCTCTCCACTCGGAACCGTCCTGGGAAGGGAGCCACAGGCCAGACAGATGGCTGGGCTGCAGTCCAGGGAAAGATGTGTTTACAGAAGAGGCTGCTGGATCTGGCTGGATTTGGCCGAAGGCCATAGTATGCGCCCCCTGCCCGAGGACCCCCTGTGGGGAGAGGCAGAGCCATTCAGAGCCCTGGGTGGGCAGCCGCTGGGTCTCTCCCCTTTCAGGCACTGGTATCTCCCCCTGGGGAGTGGAGGGGTGCATCCTAGCAGGCCAGCAGCCAAAGATGCTGGCAGGGTCAGTAAGACCAGGTACCCTGGTGCCCAGATGGGGTTCTTCTGACCGCAGTCTGACTTCCAGCCCCCAGCCCTGCATTAAACTGGGCTTTGGGGAAAGCTGCTGACCTGCTTTGTCCCCTCTGGGTCCTCGTCCCAGATGCCACTTCCTGGGTCCTCACCTGGGACCTCGTGTGCCTCTTGCAGAGGCTTCACTGCCCAGCAGCACAGAACGTGGTGCGTTGAGGCTCCATGCCTCCCACGTGGGCACAGCTGCTCAACACCTCCTTAACCGTCACTTCTGTGTACAGCATTTTTCCTGCTTTATCAAGAGCTGCTGTGAAAAACAGAAAACTTCTTACTTGACTTGGAGGCAGACAGTACACGGGATGCTCCTGACATGGGAGGAGAGGTCAGATGGATGGAGCCCGCGGTCCTGAGGGTCTGTGGCTCAGGGTCCTGCCTTCTGACCTCCAGAGTCAGCAGAGGCCCCTGGGATCTGGGCCTGGCTGTGCCTCCTGGTTGTGCCCAGCCAGACCTTTCTGTGTCCTCCCTGACGTGGACCTGTGGCCTGCCTTGGGGAGACCTGTGGTCGCTGGTGGGCTGAGCCCCTGCTCTGCGAATGCCAGCCCTGGGTCTGGTGGCCCCAAGGGTCAGCCAGCCTTGCTTTGGCCTGCACCCTGATGGCTCTGCTGCTCCAAGGACCACCCTGCTGGGGGCGTGGCCATAATTTGGCTCTGGTCCCACCAAAGACCCACCACTGAGCTTCCCTTCCCGTGTCCTCCCCGCCTCCCTCCACCCCCAGAAAAAGCTCCCGGCGCTGCTCCTGGGCCACTCGGCAGACCTGCGGCCCGGCGAGTTCGTGGTGGCCATCGGCAGCCCCTTCGCCCTGCAGAACACGGTGACCACTGGCATCGTCAGCACAGCCCAGCGGGACGGCCGGGAGCTGGGCCTCCGGGACTCGGACATGGACTACATCCAGACGGACGCCATCATCAACGTGAGTCCGCACAGCGGCCTCAAGGCCGGTCCCCGGAGCCCCGCCCCGGAGCCCCGCCCACAGGGCCCCGCCCCCAGAGCCCTGCCCACAGGGCCCCGCCCCCAGAGCCCCGCCCACAGGGCCCCGCCCCCAGAGCTCCGCCCCCAAGAGCCCCTCTATCTCTCCAATGTCCACTGGCTGGAAGTTCTTTACATTAAGTGGAGCTCTGACTCCCGGGAGTTCTGCCCGTGGGCACCAGGCCGGCCCTCGCAGCCTTAGAGGCCGCAGCCCTGATCTAGGTCAGCCCTTCAGAGTCATAGAAATGCAGCCAAGACCTCAGAAATATCTTTGCCTAAATCACTCACCCCATCAACATCATTACCGCTATTATTGCTGCTACTGTTAGTATTTTATTGGATGCCACTTCTTGCATTCACGAAGCCCTTTGCCCAGACACCCAGCACCCGCCACCTCTCTGCTTTACCATGGTTTAGACCCTCTTCTGGGAAGTGTTGGTCTTTGAAAGACTTCTCGATGCCAGTGGGATGAGAAGCGGTGCCCTGTCCTGCATCCACTGGGGAGGGGAGAGACACGGATGAGAGGCTGGAGGGAGCCCGTGAGGTCTGGTTGGACAGCACCGGCCAGCTCAGACCCCGACGATCAGAGACGGCTGTGCACTCGGCCACTGTGGGCCTCAGCCTTCTTGTCTGTGGAATGGGCACTGAGGCCTTTGAAGCCTGTTGTGCTAAGTCACTTCAGTCGTGTCTGACTCTGCGACCCCACGGACTGTAGCCTGCCAGGCTCTTCTATCCGTGGAATTTTCCAGGCAAGAATAATGGAGTGGGTTACCATTTCCTTCTCCATTCAACCCTATTGGGGGAGGAAATTCAATTACGTGTTTCTGGGCTGGTTGGATGGTAGTTTCTAAAGAAAAAGCTTCAGAAGGCCTCCAGGAGGGGAGGTGTGGGCCCTGCTGACGTGCATTTCCTCCCTGCAGTACGGGAACTCCGGGGGACCGCTGGTGAACCTGGTGAGTGTCCCCTGGGGCGGGAGCCTTGGGTTTCCTGGGGCCCTGTTCACACTGGGATGGGCGGCACAGCCTCGAGGGGGACTTGGGACCCAGAACACGGCCCTTGCGCCTTCACACCCAACGGTCTGCGGGCCCTGGAGGAGAATGCGACCCCAAGCATGTGCTGCCCTCAGGGGAGCTGGTGCTGTCAGCGGAGCAAGGGAGTCCTCAGAGCAGCAGGACCCGGTGCCTGTGGTGGGCCTGGGGCAGGGGACACGGGTCAGGGGCCGGTCCCCTCGACGTCATGCTGGCGGGAGAGGAGCTGGGCTTGCCACGCACCTCGGCCCCCAGGCTCCCTGGGGCTGGTGTCTGGGCCATGTAAGGATAGACACAGGCGGGGTCCCGCAGGAGCTCTGGGGCAGGGGTGTCTGCTGGGCACCCCTGGGAGGAGCTGCGTCCAGGAGTGGGGTCTCAGGTGGCAGATCAGGCCAAGCTGCACCTGCCTCCTCATGTGGGGGGCGGACAGGACACGGAGGGAGCCCAGGTCGAAAGGGACAGACAGTGGAGGATGCTGGGAGCTGCCCTGGCCCCACGTCCCCCCACCCTGCTTCTTGAAAGAGAGGATAGCGGGTCCCTCAGTCCTCACCACATCCCTCTTGGTTCCAGCCCCTCAGAAGGCTGGCTGGGGGCTTCCTTGGTCAGTAGGCACAGCTTCTAGGGGGCAGACTGTAGCTTCCCAGGCCAACACTCTGCAGTGATGCAGCTAGGGGATCAGGTGTGGAGGCAAATGGCAGGAGAGGTGGGGGTCCCTGACTCAGACTTGGACCCTGGAGCACCTTTAGGGAACTTCTCAGGGAGGGCCCCCCATCTGGGAGCCAAGTCCCACAGACACGCTGCTCTGCCGCTGAGGGTAGCGGCCACTTGGGCTCTCGGAGTGACTGCCCGCTCTGATCTCCTCCCCAGGATGGTGAGGTTATTGGCATCAACACGCTCAAGGTCGCGGCTGGCATCTCCTTTGCCATCCCCTCGGACCGCATCACGCGCTTCCTCTCAGAGTTCCAGGACAAGACCAGCAAAGGTACGGAGCCCCCACGTGGGGTCAGGGACGCTGTCCCAGGGCTGAGCTCACAGCCTCCAGCAGGGCCAGGGGATCCCACAGTGCTCTGTGACGGCACCCACCCCCCAGCCCACCCTGATGTCCTGAGACCCCCACCCGGAATACCTCAGCCTCTCTCCCATCCTCTCCTCACCTCATGACGATGACCACCCCCACCCCTCTAGACAGTCCCCTCTGGCTGGGGATCATCCATCTCACCTCCCGCCCCTAGGTTTCACTTGCCTGAGCCACTCCATAGTTGCCAGACCCAAATAGAACTTCCTTCTATCCTATTAACCCATCTGCCCTCCCACCCACCACCCCATCCACCTACTCACCAACCCACCCATCCATCCTTCCACCCACCATCCCACCCACGCACCAGCTCACCCATCCATCCTTCCACCCACCATCCCACCACGCACCAGCTCACCCATCCATCCACTCATCCCTTCATCCACCTGTCTCTCCTTTCTCCCTTCTTTTTCTTGCTTTCCTTCCTTCCATCCTTCCTTCTGCTCATTCATGCATCCACCCCTCCTGCCTCTTTTTATCTATCTAGTTTTTGAGATGATGGTTTTTCTTCTTCATCTTTTGATATGGTAAATTTCTTTGGTTGGTTTTATAATATTAAACTATCCTTGCATTCCTGGAATAGACCTCACTTAGTCGTGATGTATTATCCTGCTTTATGTATTGCTAGGCTTGATTTGCTGAAAGCATTTCAAGACTTTCCACATCTATCTTCCTGAGGAATGTGGGTCTAGTTCTCTTTCTGGTTCTGGTGTTGGGATAATGAGCTGAGAAGTGGCTTAGGAAAAACAGTCCCCCTGTCCGTCTCTTCTACTGTCCATTTTCCACTGCAGGGCTATTTTACTTCTGACACATCCGGTCAGCAATGAGTGGGGTTTCTCCCTGCCAAGCTGGGTGTCTTACAATTTAACTCAGTTCTGACACTGTCTGCCTGGAGATAGCATCAGACCCCACAAGTTAAGGGCTTGGTCCTATGACTGCCCCCAGCCCCGCCTTCAGATGACCATTGCACACTGTGACTATAAACCAGAATTGCCCATGACCCCTTTCTTGGGTTCGATCATTTGCTAGAGCAGGAAAACTGTTTTCTCAACAGATAACCAGTTTATTGTAAAGGATATGTCTCAGGAACAGCCTGATGAAAGAGATGCATAGGGCAAGGTGTGTGGGAAGGATGCGGAGCCCATGGTCTCTGGGTGCACCTCCACACGATCACCAACCCAGAAGCTCTTCAAACCCATCGTTCTGGGTTTCTGTGGCGGCCGCATGACGTGGGCATGGTTGGCTAAGCTACTGTGTAGGCGTTAGTTGCTCAGTCATGTTCGACTCTGTGCGACCCCACGGCCTGTTGCCCGTCTACTGTCAACCGTAGCTTCTCTGTCCACGAGGTTCTCCAGGCAAGAATACCAGAGTGGATTGCCATGCCCTCCTCCAGGGGATCTCCCCGACCTAGGGGTTGAAGCTGGGTCTCCTGCATTGCAGACGGACACTAGCATCTGAGCCACAAGGGAAGCCTCTGAATAAGTTATTAGCCACTGGCAATTGATCCAACCTCTAGTTCATCTCCTCTCCCCGAAGCAAGGCAGAGAAGGCTGAGGAGAAACGTTCCAATCCTCCAGTTACGTGGTCGGTTCCCCTTGCAACCAACAGACACCCTTAGGGACTTTCCAAAGGTCACCTCATTGATTAAAGTCAAATGTGATTGAAAGGGACTTGTGTATAATGAAAAACCATGTGAGAGTTAGACCGTAAGGAAGGCTGAGCGCCAAAAAAAAAAAAAAAGAAGAAGAAGAAGGCTGAGCACCAAAGAATTGATGCTTTCAAAACGCGGTGCTGGAGAAGACCCTTGAGAGTCCATGGACAGCAAAGAGATCCAACCAGGCAATCCTAAAGGAAATCAACAATGGAATTTTCATTGAAAGGACTGATGCTGAAGCTGAAACTCTAGGATTTTGGCCACCTGATGGGAAGAGCTGTCACGTTGGAAAAGACCCTGATGTTAGGAAAGATTGAGGATAGGAGGAGAAGGGGACAACAGAGGATGCAATGGTTGGATGGCATCATTGACTCAATGGACATGAGTTTGAGCAAGCTCCAGGAGATGGTGATGGACAGGGAGGCCTGGCGTGCCGCAGTCCATGGGGCTGCAGAGAGTCGGCACGACTTAGTGACTGACCAACAATAACAACTTCACCTTTAGAGGTCTGGGAACTATTTCAGGAGCTGTGAGAAGAAAATGTCCTTAGAAATCTGATCACTTTAGGAAAGTACAAAAGTTTTAGGAGCTATGTGTTAGGAACCCTGGATGAAGACCAAAATATGTATACATTTCTTATTATTAGTCAAAGAATCACCGAACTAGTCACTCATTTTCAGTTTTGCAGAACCGTTTGTGTAGAACTGATATATATCTTCCTTAGGCATCGGTTAGAATTCTCCTGTAAGACCATCTGGGCTTGAAGTTACTTTGTGGCGAGATTTTTAACTACTTCAGTTTCCTTCCTAGGTACCGGGCTATAAAAAGTGTCAGTCTCTCAGTCTTGTCTGACTCTTTGCAGTCCTGTGGACTGTAGCCCACCAGGCTCCTCTGTCCATGGCATTCTCCAGGCAAGAATACTGGAGTGGGTTGCCGTTCCCTTCTTCAAGGGATCTTCCTGACCTGGGGATGGAATCCAGGCCTCCTGCATCACAGACAGATTCTTTACCGTCTGAGTCACTAGGGAAGCCCATATAGGGCTACGGAGGCTGTCTGTTGCCTCTTGAGGGAACTCTCGTAGTCTGAAATTTTCAAGAAATTTGTTCTGCTTACCTCTGTTGTCCAGTTTACTGAGATCTAGTTGTTCATCTTAGTCCCTTATCTTCTTAATACCTATAGAATCTGTAGTGATGTCACCTCTCCCATTCCCGATATTGATCATTGTGTCTTTTTCCCTCCCTAATTAGTCTGGCTAAAAGCGTATCTGATTACAAAACATCAACTTTTGGTTTTCATTTATTTTCTCCGCTTTTTCCATTTTCTGCTTCTTTGATTTCTGTTCTTTATTATTTCTTTTCTTCTGCTTGCATTAGATTTCATTTGATCTTCTTTTTCTAGTTTTAAGGAGAAGGCTGAAGTCACTGATTTGATATCTTTCTTTTTTCCTGATATTAGTACTTCAGTGCTATTAATTTCCCTCTAAGTACCACTTGACCTCCATCCCACGACGTTCGGTACGTTGTATTTGTTTTTTCAATTTAAAATGCTTTCTAATTTCTCTTTTGCTCTATTCCTTAAAGTTGGGTTATTTAGAAGTATGTATATTTACTTTCCCAGTTATTGTGAACCTTGTAGATACCTTGTGGGTTAGTTCTTCTGTGGCCAGGGAGCACGTTTTTGTGATATGACATTTTTAAAACATGCTGAGACTTGTTTAGCGCTTGCTGTTGCTGTTCAGCTGCTGAGTCGTGTCCTACTCTTTGTGGCCCCTTGGATTGCAGTGTGCCAGGCTTCCCCGTCCTTCATCAGATTTAGGATTAGACTGTGTGAGATTGTTTTGGAGTCTAAGGCATCTGCTAAGTCACAGACTGGAGAGGCTGGGGGCACAGAGCTACCACCTCAGCCTTCTGTGTTTATATTGCTCCAGCCAGGGGGTCTGCCACGCCGTTAGAGCTCACTGGGTGTTATCAATTAATATCTGGTTTTGGGAGAAGGCAGGAGAAGGTGACCAGTTCAGATCAGAGCAAGGCGACTTGGGGAGCCTGTGGGATGGGGGCTGGAGCTCTGCTTTCCACTGGGGTCGGGTGGAGGGGACCAGCAAGAGAGCAGATGTCAGAGCTGATGTGGGTGAATGGTGCCTGATGATGAGGGTGGGCCTGAAGCCCCCAGATCGGAACCAGGACCTCTCCCAGGCCCTCAGGAGTAGCCACGTGGGGAGAGGTGCCTCTGGGCACCTGGTGATGTAGGAGCCGGGCTGGGCCCAGGAGGGTGGCCCCTGCTGCCCTCTGCTCCCTGGCCAGGCCCCTCGGGGAGCACTGAGGCTCCCACGGCGGCTCTAACCGAGCCCCAACGCTCTGTCTCCAGACTGGAAGAAGCGCTTCATCGGCATCCGGATGCGGACCATCACGCCAAGGTAAGTGTCCGAAGGACGCTGGTGCCCGCTGCCCCTCACCCCCGCCTTCCTCCCGGGCCCTGGCCCCAGCGGGCCTGGCCACCAGCAGGTGCTCCCATGGGCCACGCACCAGGCTTCTGAGCCTTTGTTCAGGTCAGTCCCTCAGCCTGGAATGCCTTTCCCCCTCAGCCTGATCCAAAGGACTCCTTTCAGGTGCTCCTCCTCCAGGAAGCATCCCAGATTAGTTTTCCTAGGGCTACCACAACAAATAACCCCCAAGTTAGTGGTTTAAAACAACAGAAATGTTTTTCTGTCAACAGTTCTGGAAGCCCTCAGTCCAAACTCAAGGGGTCACCAGGGCTGCGCTCCCTGGATGCTTCGAGGAAGGGTCCTTCCTTGCATCTCCCAGCTTCTGGTGGTTCTGGGTGTTTCTTCGGCTGCATTTGCATCGCTACAAGCTCTGCCTTTCTCGTTGCATGGTGGGCACAAAGCCCCCAGATTAGAGCCAGGATATCTCCCAGACTCTCAAGAGCAGCCACGTGGGGAGAGGTGACTCTGAGGGCCTGATCACACAGGAGCTGGGCTGGTCCAAGGAGGGTGGCCCCTGCTGCCTTCTCCCTCTTCTTTCTCTGATAAAAACACCAGCCTTTGGATTTCGGGACCACCCTAAGTCAGGCTAATCTCATCTCGAGATTCTTAACCAGCCGCATCAGCCAAGTCCCTATGTCCAAACAAGGTCACATTCTGAGGCCTGAGCAGACTTGAATTCTGGGAATGGGACACCATTCTCCCTCCCCGGAGGCCACTTCGAGGGGAGGAGATGTCTCCTCTCTTGCACAGCTGCGCTTCCCTCCCCAGCTTGCACTGGGTCCCCCGGTGGCAGACCTGCCCACCCCCAACCGTGGCCATGAGCTTTTTGTGAGCAAGGGCTGGGTCCTGCTCACCCCCAGGGCCAGGACTATAACTCAGCAGGTGTCTGCAATTCTGAGTGAGTGAAATAGGGGAGGGGCTGGGGAAGAGGAGGGACAGGGAGGAGGGAAGGGAGGCAGAAGGGAAGAAGATGCAAAGTCCAGGGGTTTGGAGAAGGAAGAGGTCACTGCGCTGGGGAGACCTGGGGAGAACCCAGCTCACCTGAGTGACCCTCCCGCCCACGCGGTCCCTAAGATGACATTCGTGCCTGTGTCGGCAACCGTTCCTCTAGGGAGTAAATCTGAAAGCGACTTGGAATCGAGACCGATAAGTCACCGTCTAAAGGTGCTATTTTTCTCTTCCGTCCCGCCATCGTCCACCCGGCCTCCCGTCCAGCCTCCTGTCTCTCTGCGCCCACCCATTGTCTGTTCGCCCTCCTGCCGTCTGCCCGTCTGTCCATCGCTCTTTCCTTCCCTCCGTCCCGCCATCTGATCACACATCCCTCTTCCTCTCCTTCCCTCCTCACCCCTCCTCCCGCTCGTCCTCCCATCTGCCTGTCACTCTCCCCTCTCCACGCTTCCAATCATTCACCCTCACAGAGTTCTTTCGAGGAGCCCGAGCTGAGTGGGGGTCACAGGCAAGAAGCAGTGACAACCCAGAGTGGCCAGTGGCAGGACCCGGCAGCGCGGGGTCAGAGGAGACTCCTCGTCTCGGGTGGAGGAGGGCACGAGGGGCAGCTTTGTACTGGAGAGTCAGCTCAGAGGCCCAGAAGCGCCTTAACGGTGGAACTCTCTTTTCAGTTTGGTGGAGGAGCTAAAGGCCAGTAACCCGGACTTCCCGGCAGTCAGCAGTGGGATTTATGTGCAAGAGGTTGTTCCGAATTCACCTTCTCAGAGGTAGGCTCCACCAGAGGAAGCAAGGAGGCTGGGCGGGCGGGCTTGGGGCCTGGGCCGGACTTCACTGACCTTGCATGACCTTGAGCTTCCTGGCAACGTGGTGTAACGTGAAAGTGGCAGGCGGGATCCTGGCCAGTCCTCTAAGCTGGGCTCAGGCTGGAGGGTGAAGGCCGTCCCCTCCTTGGCCCAGAATGTCCTTCCCTTTGGGTCTGGAGAGACAGTGTAGTGGAGGTCCACACCCCCCAAGTTGAGGCCTGCATGCCAGCCTGACTCTCACCAGCCTTGCGGGTCAGCCTGGGTCTTTCCTGGCCAGTTTCCTCATCAGCAAAATGGGTATGACTCTGCCTACTCTTCCTGCCCCACGGGACACTGTCAAGATCAGTTAGGGAACAAAGCCTTGCCTTCTCGGAAACTGAGCGTGACAGAAAGGTCGAATGTTGCAGCCCGGTGGCCTGAAGCAGGCTTGGGGGGTGATGGCACTCGTGAGCCCGTGCCCTGGACCGGCTCTGGACGAGCGCCCGCCCCTCCTCCTCCCTGGCGTCCGTCTGTGCAGTGGGTGGGCTCCTTTGCATCCTGCTTCTAAACTGTAGCTTCAGGAGCAAGAAGTGGCCCATGTAGGGTCTGGGGCCCCTCGGGGGGGAGAGTGGAGCCAGGCAGGAGGGTCCCCCAGCCCCTTCAACCCAACAGGACTCGTTTTCTCTGTTTTGTGTGCTGGGCTGGAAGACGCAGATCCCTGGAGTTTTCCTGCCCTGAACATGGCACGCGTGGTCAGCCCGAAGCCGCCCTGCAGTAAAAATTGTCAAGATACAGATCTGTGATGCCAAAGAATAATCACCCCCAACTCAGGCTCTCTATGGGGGTTCTGGGCAGCAGGCAGCGTCAGGGAGAGTGGCCACATGCAGGGTGCCCCAGACAGGGGAGCTTGGTGGCGATGGTGGCTGCGGCTGACCCAGGCTGGGTCGTGAGCTGGGCGTTGCAGGTGTGTCCCCTCAGGGGCTCCTCACTGCAGCCTGTGAGGTGTGGGCTCTCGTCCCATTGCTCAGACGGGAAGACTGAGCCTTGACGCAGTCAGTCCTCCGAGGTCATGCAGCTGGTCCTCCGAGGTCATGCAGCTAGCCCGTGTGGATCTGGGTCCTGTCACCCGTGAACCTGACCTTGGTGCCACCCTGCCTGCCCTCTGGATGGAGGGGAAGGTCACGGCAAGTCAGGTGCAGAAGGGGGCTGGCCTCACTCGCTCCAGCCCTAACAGGAAAGTCTTAGTAACTGCAGCGTGGTGGAATCGATACCCCAGACCTCGCTGTAATTTGCCAAGAGTATCCCCATCCAGGGCTGCAGTGGTGGGAGCCGAGGCTCACGGGGCTGCGTCCCTGGCCCAGGTGGGGAGGCCACAGCCAGAACGTGACCCCAGTCCCTCTGCTGTGCAGAAAAGTCAACCGACAAAGCACTAGCCGGTGGTGGGACAGTGGCCTCTGCCCGGGGTGAGAGCCTGGCGGTCACGGCCCTGTCCTCGCCTGTTGCAATGACTTTCCTTAAACCTGCGGCTGTTAGAGGCACCCAGGCCCCAGCCTCTCAGGGACAAGCTGTGACCACCTCTCTCTCCCGTTGGCAGGGGCGGCATCCAGGATGGAGACATCATTGTCAAGGTCAACGGGCGGCCCCTGGCCGACTCGAGCGAGCTGCAGGAGGCTGTGCTGACCGAGTCGGCCCTGCTGCTGGAGGTGCGGCGTGGCAACGACGACCTGCTCTTCAGCATCGCACCCGAGGTGGTCCTGTGAAGGCAGGGCCGTCTCCCCCACCCCGCCCACCGCCAAGGACCGGGGGCCCCTTGGGCTGTCTCCCTCCAGAGCTGCTGCCCCTCACGGGATCAGGACAAAGGACCCGGGTCGGTCCTCAGCACAGCCAGCAGACTCTTCCCGGCGTCCAGGACCGGAGCCACAGGCTGGCTGGGCTTGGCCAGGGGCCCGCATCTCAGCCGCATCACGGTGTCCCCCACCCCACCCCCAAATGCTCCGGGGGGCCCCCCCACATTCCCAGATCTAGAAGACTCTCGCATTCCCCCCAAAGCCCCTCCTCTCTCCCGCCTTCCTGCCTTTGCACCCGTCCATAGGGTACTTCTCTGTAAACGCCTGCCGTTCCTTCCCCATCCGCACCTCCCCAGCTCTCACTGATCAGGTCTCAGGCCCCCAGCCTCCTCCTCTCCCTGGGGTGCCCCTCTGTCCCCCCCCCAACCCAGCACAGCGCCTATCACCTTAAATGACCAGGGCTGTCTGCCTGGCTCACCTGCTCCCACTGAGGAGTCCGGTGTGGCGGGTCTGGCCGGCAGCTGGCACTGTGAAGGGTCCCCTGATGACCTAGCCGAGCCCTAGGGCTTGGCGACCAGCCCTGGCCTCCCAGGTGGGAGAGAAGCAAGCAGAGAGGGAGCAGAGAGTAACTCCCACCCCCACCTCCCAGGAGGCTGGCCTGTCCTCCTGGAGAAGACCCTGGGGTGGGGTGGGGGCTGCGGAGGAAGCTGGGACCTGCGGGCAAGGGGAGGCGAGGACTGAGCCGCTGGCCTCCCCAGCTGTTCTGTGGGCAGCGGGGACTCATGGCGCCCCCTCTCGGCGGGGAGCCTGTTTCCGGGCGGCTCCGTGAGCTCCCCAGTGCAGCCCGGTCCCCGGCTGCTTGTACTGTGTGTCTCTCTACTGTATGGAGATTAAAGTTTACAAGCACGTGGTTCTGAGCCAGCAAGGGCGTGTCTGGGGCCCCCTGCCCGCTGCTGCACAGTTTCTCCTGACCCAGAGCCAACCCATCCGTCAGCAGGCACAGAGAGGGCGGGGGGTCCACCGCCAGGAGCAGCGCCCGAGCATCACCATGCCCCAGCCGGCCTGCCCTCAGCCCCAGGCTCCCCACTTTGACTCCTGGCCCCCGGTCCCCAGCAAGATGCCTCCCCTCCCCATTGCAGGAGCCTCTCCCCTGGCACAGGAGGGTCCTGAGACCACCCGCCTCCTGGCAGTGGCCTCCTGGCCACTTGGAGAGGGGTCTGGCTGGCAGCAGCGAGCCCACGGAGTGTGCAGTGCATGCCCGGTCAGGCCGTGGGGTGAAGTCTCCCTGGGTCATCCCCACTGCAGACCGCCCAGCAAGGGGGCTTGAGGCAGTACCGGGGAGGGCGGAGCAAAGCCAGCTGCCCGGGATCCCAGCAGGGGCTGCCGGCAGGGACCGAGAGCTGTGAAGTCACCCAGAGCCCGCCCCCAGGGTCGCATGAGCAGGAGGGTAAGGGGCGCTGATCCAGGCTGAGAAGGAGAGCCCAGCCCAGAGTTCTGGACCACCATCCTGGAAAGATGGAGACCCCTTTGGTCCAGACCTCTCAGAGCAGCAGCGCCTGCCCCCAGCTGGCCTCTGTGTGACCACAGCCAGCTTGTCCCTCGGGGGTGGGGGAACTACAGATGTCACGCTTTCCCAACTCCTAAAGCCTGAGATTCGACAGGTCCAAACTTAAATGACCCGCCAAGGGGGCTAATTTTAGGAGCTAGCCTCGGATGGCCACGGTGGTAGCTGGAATCCCGCTCAGTACCTAGAGGGACTCGTGCGAGATGGGCCCAGAGTGTGGGGGGCTGGAGGGGCTGAGGGGGGCTGACTGTGTGGCCACAGGCCGGCTGGACAAATGGGGTGGGGGTGGATAGGGAATCAGACTGAAGAGCTCTCAGCACCGACAGCCGTAAAAGAACCCGAGCACGTCTGATGATGCCATGATCCCATTCACCAGCCTAGTCTTGCAATCCCAGGGTTCAGACGATCACAGAACTGAGCACACTCCCCAGCCGCCAGGCCACGTCCAGGGCCTGCTGAGGAAGGAGGGGGCTGGGCCCAGAGGCCACCCTGCAAGGCACCTCCCAGCCCCACCACGCAGTGGTCCCTGCCACCCACCAGCCAGCCCACCCCCACACCCCGTCCACCCTGAGCGGGCTCCTACCACAGCCCACCCCGCAGCCAGCGTCCTCCGGAACTGTCCGGGCACCTCCCCGGAGCCTGGCCCAGCCCGCACTGTGGGACCACCCACCTTGCAGCCAGCCCCCATGCCACTCGCCCACCCAGGGTGGACCAGCCCATCCCCACAGAGCAGGCCTGTGCCATCTCACCCCCCGCCCCTTCCCCCCATCCACTGCCCAATCCGGAGCAGTCCTGATGCCCAGGGTCAGTCCACTTGCTGAGGTCCCTGCTCTCACCGGCCCTGAGCGGGCCCCTGCTTTGCACATCCACAACGGCGCACAGAGCTTGGTCCTTGTTCTCCATCTCTGGCCCCCTGACAGTGTGCCCAGCGGCCACGTGGTCCTCCCTGGGGGTAGGGAGCCCGGGGGAGCTGGGCCATCTGCCCAGATCAAGGCCGCTGGCCTGGGGGCCTGGGCTTGGCCCGACGATGAGCGGGAAGTAGGGCACTCAGAGCGGAGGCTTGGACTTGAATGGGGCCAGGTGTCTGAGAGGGCTCTGGGGCCCGCAATCAAGGGGGTCAGTTCGATTCCTGGTGAGAGCTGCTTCCTGGCCTGGCAGAGGTTGCTGATGGCTCTATGCCCAGGAGGCAGGGGTAGGGGTGGGAATGGGGAGGGGGCAGGAGAGGACTGGAGTCCCTTCCTACAGGGGTGGTAATCCCACCGTGAAGCTCCCCGCCTCGTCTAACCCTGCTCGCTCCCCCAAGGCCTCGCCTCCACTTCCCACGACGCTGAGGATAGGGAGGGCTTCCGCTTGTGAAACTGGGGGACACAGTCCAGTCCTTGGCACAGCGGCGCCGGTCAGGAGGAACGGAGCGGGGAAGCAAGGGAAACACGCAGGCCTGTGGGTGTTGTGCTGGAGGGATCAGGGGGTGACAAGCTGGCTGAGCCTCTGTGAAGAGCTGTGCAGGTGGAGAGCTGTTGGCAGTGCTGGTCCCCCCTGCCCTCCTTCCAGAGGGCGGAGTTAGTGTCCTCTGGGCCCAGAGGGGGCCCCCAGGCCCCAGAGGGAGCCCTGAGCCCAGAACTGTCCCTTGCAGCTGCAGGTGTCCTCAGAAGTGCAGGTGTAGGGGGATCATGGCCGGCCGTTCCCGCCTGAGACTTGGAGAGACAGACAGCAGGGTGCCCATCACCTGCCCAGAGGTCCAGAGGCATCACATACTTGCAAGTGGCCAGGATGGTCACCACCGCCCTCCGGGCATTTTCCAGAACCATCTTCCGCTGAGGTCTGGCGCTGGGGTGCACCAGGCTCCCTGACATGGTCTCTGCGGGTGTTAATGATGACCAGCCCATCGCCCCCCACTTCCACCACCACCCAGAAACCCTCGTGTTTGGAGGGCAGTCGTGACTGTGGCCCCAAAGGGGCAGGGCTGAGGCCCGTCTGGCCCCAAAGCTGCTTTGCTGCAGCAAGTGTCAAATTAAATGTCGCACAGGGGGGCTTCCCTGGCGGTCCAGTGGTTAGGAACTGGCACTTTCACTTAGGGGGCAAGAGTCCCGTCCCCGGTCAGGGAACTAAGGTCCTGCAAGCCCTGTGTGTAATCAGAAAAAAAAAAAGAAGTCACAAAGGAGGTTCCTGACTCACAGTCTGGCCCCAGAGTGCCCAAAATATCACTTCATATCCGGTCACTTCCTGCACCAGGCCCTGGGGAACAGGGCTACCCGGCCCTCCGCGACCTCAGGCCATCTGTGTGTGAAATGGGAGGTGGGATGCGAGGGTCTCAGCTCAGGCCTGGGCTGGGGTCTCAGCTCAGCCCTTCGCTGCCTGTCTGTGGGCGCCCTTGACTTTGTGCTTCAGCCTTCAGGGAGGCCCACGGATACCACTACTGGGGCGGAGGGACCCCTTGCCTGAGGCTGGAGGAGACCCACTCACCTGCCCCTGGGCTGGCTCTGCAGCAGCGGGCTCTGTGAGGGTCGAGGCCTCTGATCCCTGTCTGCCACTCAGCCCTGACGACCACCAGCCAGGCAGACCTGGCCTTTCCGCAGCTGTTTCAGCGGATCCTGGTGAAAAACAACTTTTTCAGAGCCCGCCAGCTGCCGCCCGAGCCATTGTGCAACCCTCAGGCTCCTGACGCAAGCCCTCCACCCCCCTGCTCCCCTGCTCTGTGTCCTGGGAGCTGAAAACAGGGTTCTGAGAAGGTCAGAAGCACCAGCCCCCACTTCTGGCTTTGGGATTTCCACCCCCGTCCAAAACACCTGGATCTCTAGATGGACCGGACTGGAAGGGGGCATCACAGCTTCCCTGGTTCAAACAACCCATTGCACAGAGGCTGAAACTGAGGCCCAAAGGGGAGAAGGACATGGGGTCACATGTGAGCCAGGGACTGGCTCCTGCAGGGCACAGGGCTGAGCGGGAGCAGACAGCTGTGGCCGCAGCTGCAGACGGACAAGCATCCATCTGTCCGAGTGTGTGGGGCCCGGGCTGGGAGCTCCAGGAGCCAGCGTTCTGGGGGTGGATGGCTGTTGTTCCTGTGAGCTACGGACCTGCAGGCCATCCTCCTCCCCTTCCCCTCCGGGATTAGTGAATCCAGAACACAGTGACCAAAGATGGAAGTTCTGGAATGGGTGAGATGCGAGGGAAACAGCAGGGGGCCTGGCACAGCTGCCCCAGCCTCGAGCAGCGGCGCCTTGGGGGACGGCTGGGGCCCGCCTGCCAACACCGCCCAGCTCCGAGTCTGTGTCAGGCAGCCTCCCGCCTCCTGTTCACACCTCCCCTCCGCCCGCAGGCTCGGATGCTCATCTCCATTCTCGCTGCCCCGTGGCTGCCCTGACCTCGGTCCACGGTTCTGCGGTCTTTCGGGGTCTGGCTCTGGTCTCATCCCCCGCGCTTTCCCCGCCTCTGTGGAAGCTGCCCTTCTCCCGGGATCTGCTCCAGGCTGCTCTGTGTCTGCTTCTTTCTACTGACCATCTTCTTCATGATGGGCTGAGAAGTGGTCTCCAAAGCGTCCACATCATAGCGCCGGAGAACCTGTCATGTCAGCTCACCTGGCCCAAAGGAGCTTGCAGGTGTGATCCGATGTAAGATCCTGGATTCTCTGGGGCCCAGGCACGTGACCACAGGGTCCTTAGAGAAAGAGGCAGGAGGGTCAGACAAGACACGAGGTCGGGGTGACGTGAGAAAGGGGTTGAAGACTGTGGGTGCCTCTGGAAGCTGAAAATGAGGTCTCCCCTGGAGACCCCCAGCGGAACCCGCCCTGCCCACACCTGGACTTCAGCAGTGACCCTGACCCTGAGCACCGTGACAGTCAGGGGCTTTGTTCAGTCAGCCTACTTGTGATCCCTGAGGGCAGGAACCCCAGACCATCTCGGAAGGCCATCCACCTCTTCCGCATCCCGCCTGTCCCATTGATCAGCTCCACGCTGACCGCTTCCTACCCCGGAAGGCCAGCTCCAGGATCAGGCGAACCGTGAACGTGTCTGAGGTCCCAGCCGTGTCCCCAGAGCCAGTTCAGTGCCCGCAGCAGAGCAGATGCTTGGGGAAAACCCTCCTGGGCCCACGCTTGCCGCATCACTGCAGACCAGACCCCCAGTTCCACATCAAGGAAGACCAGGTGCCAGGGGCAGGACCCGGGGAGGGGAGGGTACCACCTTCATCATTGCCACGCGTTTCTCTGAACCCCAGGAGCAAGTGCCGCCCCCACCCGCAAGCGTCATTGCAGATGGGGCGGCCATGTGCTGCTCCTTTATCACCAAGCCCTGCCCGAGACCCGCGGCAGCCTCCAGGGACACCCCCAGGCAGGGGAGCCTCCGGGGGGAACGGACCCTCCTCCTCACACCCGCCAGCCCCAGCCTCTGCCCCGTTCCCTCCCCCCACTTCAAAGGAGACCCCCACTCTGGGCCCCCCAGGGCTCCGAGGAGGAGCCCCTCACCTTACCCCTCACCCACTGATTGCCCAAGTCCTCTCTGACGTCCTGACCCCCCGGTACCCCCGGGCTCTCCAAGCCAGGGCAAACACAACCAGGATGCACAGGGTGTGCCCACTGCACACGTGGCTGTGCACACGGCACACAGGTGATTGCACACACGTGTGTGCACATAGCACACCTGACTATGCACACGTGAATACACACACAGGCTCGTGTGCGTGCACACACCCTGTGCCCGCCCTGCTCCCCTTCGCCCCGTCCGTCGGCGCGCCGTGTTGTACACGGCTCCTTTCACACCACATATCATGTTACGCCCACCTTTCTTGGACTCAATGTCGACTTCCTTTATCGTTTCTTTTTCATTTTCTTTGAAATGTTTCCTCAAGCAAATGTTTTCTAAAGGAAGCCCAAGGTGTGACAGGCGAGCTGACGTGCTTGACATGGTTTAATTTTTTCAAAATTTTTCCCCTGTGAAGCGTGACACAGACAGGAAGGGACCCCGCCCGCGGTGGAGTGTACCATCCGGAGACGAAGCTGCACAAGCCTCCCACCGCCGAGTCCCGAGCAGAGCCCCGCCGGCCCCAGAGCACCTGCAGCCCTCCCCTGATGCCCCCTCCTCCCCTTGCACTGCGGTCGCTGCTTCCTCCCCTTGCTTTGAGGTGTTCCCTCCTCCGTCTGCGTCACTCAACGCGAGGCGAGTTTTCCCTGCACCTTTCACTATTCAGACGGGATCCCGCCTCGCGTCCTCACTGGAGTCTTCCTCGGAATATCGTGTTGTGAGTTTCCTCCACAGTAGCTACCGATGCTCATCATTGTAGCGTGTCCGGTCCACGAGTTCCGGCCTCCTGGTGATGGACACCCGGGCTATTTGCAGCTCAGGGCCGTGCCCACCCCCTGGCCCCAGGCCACGCAGCCCTGAGCATCCGTGTGAGTGTGTGTCTCTGATGACTGGGCATTCATTTCTGCTGGGTGCATTTCTAGGAGTAAAAACTTCAAGGTCACCGGGTGCATGGATGTCCCCTCTGGGTAGAAATACAAGCTTTACAAAGTGGTTTCACTAACTTGCGCTCCCCCACCGTGTGTACGAGGGTTCCTGCTGCTTCACACCCTCAGCAGCACTTGCTGTGGTCTGCTTTGCATGGGAGGCATCCCGTGGCCACGGAGCCGGAGCCGTGGGTTTCGGCTTGTGACTCCGAGACTCCTGGGAGGCAGGGAAGCTCTGCCAACATTGCTGGTCGATTAGATTCCTCTCTGGTGCAGGGCCTTTCGCTTCTTGCCTGTTAGTCTCTAGAATGGCCTTTTCCTCATTGCTTGGTGGTTCTTTTACGCCCTGTAGAAATGAGCTCGTTTGTCTTTTTTGTGCTGAAAATACCTTCCCTTTCTCTGTAGTTTGCATCTCCACTCTTGAATTGGTGTGCTTTGATGGGGTTGTTTAATAGCCCAGTTTACCCTTCTTTTCCTTCTTGGCTACTGGTATTTATTGTCTATGTGCTTATTTATTTATTGGCTTCACTAGGTCTTTGGAAGAAAGGTTATGACCAACCTAGATAGCATATTAAAAAGCAGAGACGTTATTTTGCCAACAAAGTTCCGTCTAGTCAAGGCTATGGTTTTTCCAGTAGTCATGTATGGATGTGAGAGTTGGACAATAAAGAAAGCTGAGCACAGAAGAATTGATGCTTTTGAACTGTGGTGTTGGAGAAGACTCTTGAGAGTCCCTTGAACTGCTAGGAGATCCAACCAGTCCATCATAAAGGAAATCAGTCCTGGGTGTTCACTGGAAGGACTGATGTTGAAGCTGAAACTCCAATAATTTGGCCACCTGATGTGAAGAGCTGACTCATTTGAATAGACCCTGATGCTGGGAAAGATTGAAGGCGGGAGGAGAAGAGGACGACCGAGGATGAGATGGTTGGATGGCATCACTGACTCAGTGGACATGAGTTTGAGTAAACTCCGGGAGTTGGTGATGGACAGGGAAGCTTGGCTTGCCGTGGTTCACGGGGTCGCAAAGAGTCAGACACGACTGAGCGACTGAACTGAACTGAGGTCTGCTTGGCTACATGCAGGTTTTCCCCAGCTGCAGCGAGCGGGGGCTGCTCTTTGCTGCCGTCCACGACTTCCCACGGCGCTGACTTCTGCTGTTGCAGGGCCCAGGCTCCGGGCACACGCGCTCAGCAGGGTTAGTTGATCCAACGCGTGTGGGATCTTCCCCTAGCCACACTTTCTAATGCCTGATTTAGAAAGACTCTTCCCACCTTGGAGTCGCTACCTTCCTGAAGCTTTATTATCTTACATTTAGATACATAAACCAGCTGGAACTGCCTTTCGTGTGTGAGGCAAAGGCGGGGTCAAGCTGACTTCTTCCACCTGGACATGTGGAGATATCACCGTCCCATAAAAGGCAATTCTTTCCCCCTTTGTCAGAGCCCAAGCTCCCATATGTGCATGCTATAGGGTCAAGCACACCCATGCAGAAGCATTTACACACATGGTGTCGGAGACTGGGTCCCCCAGGGCTGACGCAGAGCCACGGATTCAGGTGCAGGTGGCCCCCAAAAGCACTGCAGGGAGTGCAGAGTTGAGACAGGTCGGGACGAGAAAAAGCCAAGAAGCTGGTGATTTTGGGGGCAGCTGGGGCGCAATCCTACGGGGAGGAGAGGAAGGGGAAGGAGGGGGGGAGGCTCCTGTCTGAGCCTCCGTTTTCTCATCTGTGAAATGGGATAGTTATGTCTGTCTCATGGAGTGGTTACGTGGCTTGAGAGAGGCTGCAGGTGGAGAATCAGCCGGCTCATAGTAAGATGGGGTAACCAGGGGCCGTCATGATTGTGTGTTCCTAAAATGGTCCAAATTCCCTGTTTCCACCTCCAGTGGCTTTCTAACTCTGGGAAGCCATGATAACGGTAAACGACCCTGAGCACACTCCCTTTAGTGAGGAGGACCCGCTCTCTCTCCGAGGTCTGCCTGTTCCCACATGCCTGGCCCCAAGATCGGTCTCAGGAAGACGTTGCCTTTCTGTGAGGTTAACCATAGCATGTTTCTATGAGCATTTTTATACTGTATTTGGGTAGGAAGCATCGATGCGTCCGGGTCATCCAAGGGCTGGGCCACGGTCTGGCTGCGTTGCTGCGGCAAAGCCTCCGCCAACAGCTCAGCTTATCCGCAGATAGAGCCATTTTCTATTTTGGTGTCACAGAGAAGGCTCTGTGGACGGGGTCCAACTTGGCCACTATCTTGACAATGTGTTTGCATTTAGAGCTGGGTTGGATCTAAAAATAGGTCTGGGAGGGATGGCTGCTGAGGCCGGTATTCTGCACGGCCTGAGACAGGCCTGGGGTCTCTGGAAGGAGAATGTGAGGGGAGCGCTTACAAGACCCTGCCTGCTGGTCTCCCCTGGCCACCATCTGAGCATACCTGTCCATCTTCCCAGGGCCGAGAGCCACCTCCTCCAGGAAGCTTTCCTGGCCTGTCCGCTGGGGTGGCCTCCGTTTCTCATCCTCTGTGATTGGCTTACTGTCTTCCCCATGAGAATGTGAGCTGCACAGGGGCAGGGCCGAGTCTGTCTGCTTCTTCTTTCCCTTCCTAGCTCCTAGGTGTTTAGTGGAAGCTTCGGGCCGAGCCCACAAGAGTGTTCATCTTGTTTCTGCGTCTCCAGCTCTGCGACCTCAGGCCCAGGCTTTCCTATTCTGGGTCTCACTGTCTGCACCTGGGAGGCAGAGAACATTTCCTCCTCAAAGGGCTTGTTGTGAGGTTCAGACTATCCAGGCGCCCCCTTCCACGCTGCCCTTGGACTTTTTCAGGCCTACATGAGCCACTCTTTTACTTGGAGCAATGAGGACAGAGGACCCATGATGGGACTATAATAATGTACGTTTAGGGAGGGTTCCTGAGATAAATGAGATAAATCAAGGAAAATTAAAGCCCTGCCTAAGACCGAGTAGGTGTCCCCAGATGTTCGGAGCCATCATCACCGTAACCACCACCACCATCCCCATCAATATCACCATCTTCATCAACACCACCATCCCCATCAACACCACCATCCCCATTAACACCGCCATCACCATAACCATCACCACCATTACCATCAACACTGCCATCAACACCACCATCCCCATCAACACCACCATCACCATGATCAACACCACCATCAACACCGCCATTCCCATCAACACCACCATCACCATAACCATCACCATCATCACCGCCATCACCATAACCATCACCGCCATTCCCATCAACACCACCATCACCATTAACACCGCCATCACCATCAACACCACCATCACCATAACCATCACCACCATCCCCATCAACACCACCATCCCCATCACCATGGCCTGGTGGGGGTGTGCTCCACAGTCTCCCAGGGACCCCACTGGGACTGAGCCCCTGAGCCCGCAGCCACGATGCTTGGTGTACCCTCCTTCTCCCACTCCGTGCCAAGGCTTGGTCCCTCTCACCAGGCTCCTCCACAAGGAGAAAGGCTTCAGTGACCCAAGACACGTTGGTCACATGCATTAGGACTCCAGGCAAAGGAGCAAGCTCTGCGGAGCCGGGAAAACAGAGCGGGCTTCCTGGAGGAGGTGGCACCGGAGAAAGGCCTTAAAGCCTGAGCAGAGACAGAGAAGCAAGCCCCTAACAGACCTTGGGCCTCTTTGGGGCCTCTCCACTGCGGGCTCTGAGACGGGAGACTTGATCGTGAGGAACTGCAGTTGGCCTTTTCAACAGTATCTGCCCCATCATTTATTTTAAAAGAAAGGACCCCAGCTGGAGAAGTAATCCCCTCTTGGCCCATCCAGACCATCGAAAATGGATACCTCCCAGGTGTTCCATCTCTGCAGATGTAAAATGCAGGGAGGCCCAGACCCCAGGCCGGCCTGTGGGATCGTCTCCCCACCAAAGCCCTTGGACGGGGCGGGATGGGGGCGGGGCCCCAGGCACTGGAAGAAGACACAGGACAGCTGCCCCGGGACGCTCCTGGGTGCCGTCCAGCCTGCTCCAAAAGGCTCTGCTGCCTAACTCATCTGCCTGGCCCCTCTCTGCCTGCCCTTCTTTCTGTGTTTATTTCTTTGAAAAAATATATAGCTTCAGTAAGTCAGAAGGGGGAAAACAAATATCTTATATTAACTCATAGACACGGGATCTAGAAAACTGGTCCTGACGAAGCTGTTTGCAGGCCAGGGCGAGAGAGGCGGAGACCAGGCCTGAGGCACAGAGGACGAAGGAGAGCGCGGGACAGACTGAGAGCGAAGCGCCGGAGCGCAAACGCTCCCGCGTGTGAAACGGAGCGCTAGCGGGGAGCTGCCGCGTGCCACGGGGAGCCCGGCCCGCTGCTCTGCGGCGACCCAGAGCGGTGGGGGCGGGCGGCGGGCGGGAGGCTGCCGCACACCGTTGCCCGGTAGAAGTCAGCACAGTTTAAAGCAATTGTCCTCCAATTAAATACGTTTATATACACATATACAGAACTCCAGTGCTCTTTCCTCATGTTAGGAATAGTAGACGCTCACTGTAGAAAACCCAGAAAAACACGGGAAAAAGAAACTAAAGTCACTCATACAATTATGACCGCTCCGCATTGCTCCACGGCAGAAGCCAACACAACACTCTAAAAGTTAAAACACAGAAACTCTTTTAAAAACCACTTTTAATGTCAGGATGCAGCGGCAGTACCTGCCGGCGTCTGTGAGTCTTTCCAAGTCTTTGATTAACGTCCACACACACACTAGAAAACAGGTTGAGATTCTGGTTAGGCTGCCTTGAATCTATAGATCAAGTTGGGGAACTGACATCTGGCCATTCTCGAGGCTTCTCTTCCGTGAACATGGAATCTCTCTCTTTCTTCTCTGATGTTCAACTTTTTTCTAAACCTTGTTGCACTGAGATCATACTGCAGGTAAAGGCCAGCCCTGCTCTCCCACTTCACATTATTTAATGTTGAGCCTTTTCCAAGCACAGATGCTAATTCTCGCCTTATTTTCTGACATGAGGAGACACAGTAGTGCCCCCGTCATCCCCTATGATTGTGCCTCTTAGGCTAAAAACTACAGCTCTAGCTTATTTCCAGGCTTGTTTTGAGCTAAAAAACGGTAATGAAGCTGGAATCAAGATCACCGGAAGAAATATCAACAACCTCAGACATGCAGACGACACCACTCTAACAGCTGAAAGTGAAGAGGGATAAAGAGCCTCTTGATGAAGGTGAAAGAGGAGAGTGAAAAAGCTGGCTTAAAACTCAACATTCAAAAAAATGAAGATCATGGCATCCAGTCCCACCATTTCATGGCAAAGAGTTGGGGAAACAGTGGAGACATGGACAGACTTTATTTTCTTGGGCTCCAAAATCACTGTGGATAGTGACTGCAGCCGTGAAATTAAAAGACGCTTGCTCCTTGGAAGAAAAGTTATGACAAACCTAGACAGCGTATTAAAAGGCACAGATATCACTTTGTCGACAAAGGTCTTTATAGTCAAAACTATGGTTTTTCTAGTAGCCATGCACAGATGTGGGGGCTGGTCCATAAAGAAGACTAAGCACCAAGGAAATGATGCTTTCGAGCTGTGGTGCCGGAGAAGACTCTTGAGAGTCCCTGGGAGAGCAAGGGGATCCCACCAGTCCATCCTAAAGGAAATCAGTCCTGAATATTTGTTGGAACGACTGATGCTGAAGCTCCAATACTTTGGCCATCTTATGGGAAGAGCTGACTCACCGGAAAAGACCCTGACGCTGGGAAGGATCAAAGGCACAAGCAGAAGGGGACGACAGAAGAGAAGATGGTTGGATGGCATCACCCACTCGATGGGCATGAATTTGAGCAAACTGTGGGAGATAGTGAAGGACAGGGAAGCCTGGTGGGCTGCAGTCCATGGGGTCGCAAGAGCTGGACACGACTGAGCGACTGAACAGCAGCAGTGATGAAGAAATGCCTCTGCTCACTAACACTTGGAAGCAGTTCAGTAAAAAGCTCAGGAAACAGCTCACGCGTGCTCAGTCAGCTGTCCTCTCGCTCTGCGAGCGGCACCCCCCACCCCCATGTCCATGCTGAGACCTGGTGTGCGCAGGCCCAGGGCCCTCAGAGAAGCAGGAATGTCCTAAGAGCGCACGGTCAGGACGGGAGCCCCATCCGCCAGCCTGCGGCCGGGACTCGCCTCCTCCTGGGCCTAGCCCCTTCTGCTTCCTAAGTGCCCCAGACTGGGTCCCTGGGAGCTCTTGGAGACACTACACACCGTGGACACCCTTGGAGCTCGCTGTCAATGAAGTGATGAAGACCCAGGACCCTTACCCCACGTCCTCCACCCTATTTTCCGTGCTTGCTTTGTTAATGAACCTTTTCCTGGATGTCACGTATGTGCAAAGCAGCTCTCATCCCAAGGGCACAGCTGGCGGCTTTCCACAGGCTGACCATGCCGTGCACTCAGACCAGCTCAGAGAGAGGGGGGACAGTACCAGGAATGCCCGCGGGCACCTCAGGTCCAGAGGCTCGCGCCTGGGACAGTGCTGCCCCCAGGGCACGTCCTGGTGGTGAGTGCAGACACTTGACTGTCACCCCTGAGAGGGTGCTGTTGGCATCGAGTGGGCAGGGACGCAGTTCAACACCCTGCTCTGTACAAGTTGGCCCCTAAATGGAGGGCTACCCAGCCCCCAGTGACCGCAGTGCCGGGGCAGGAAAACCCCACTCTGGTCTATCCTAATTTCTAACTGCATGGACTGGTTCTGGCTGATGTTGGTCACTAAGTTGTGTCTGACTCTTGCGACCCCATGGGCTGTCGCCCGCCAAGCTCCTCCATCCATGGGATTCTCCAGGCAAGAACACTGGAGCAGGTTGCTGTTCCCTTCTCTAGGGGATCTTCCCGACCCAGGGATCAATTTAATGATCCAACAACCAACCCTGGCTCAACTGGGTCTTCCTGGAGTCGGGTCACCATTCCCTCAGGTCCCTTCTGTCTTCCCCAGTCACTGAGCCCAGACTCTGATCACACCCTGCCTGGGAGGGGGTTCTGCCCTCTCCGAGCCCCATGGGCCCTGGCGTACCCAGCGGTTGAACTGGCATCAAACTCACCTGTGATGCCCAAATCAGGTCCCTGGGCTTGCACGCCCCACCCTCCCGGAGCAGGCACCTGGGTAACCTGTGCCCTGGGCATCCACCCTAGACCAGCTCCATGTGAGCCTCTGGACACAGGGACCCATAGGTAGGCATGTGGGGCGCCCTGGGCAGGGCCTCACCCGTCACCCTCCTCCCGAGCACCAGGCCCAGCAGGACGGGGCCCTGCACGGAGCTGGCACGTGAGGAAGTCAGGTGGGGGGACACCTGGGAGCTTCCGGGGCGTCGGGTGTCTCCCCGACACCAGAGGGAGCGGACAGGCTGCAACTGAGGGTGGGAGCAGGGTGGTGGGGGGAAAGGGTGGTCCCAGGCCCCGTGCCTGTCAGCCAGGAAGGCCGAATGGAATGGCAGCTGTTTCTCACAGCCTGAAGGCAGCAAGTTTGAAGAGACTACGTTTGTCTTCAAACCAGGAAGAAATAAATTGCATTCAACCGAAAACTAAAATATGAGAATGTTTTTAGCAGTGCAACCCTCCAGGGAGAATCGCTCCCAGAACCAGAGATCAGACTCTCTAGAGTGAGACTGGACCATCTCTGCAACACTGACTCCAGGATTCGGACGCCTTGTCCTGCCCTTGAATTCTGTTTCTTCTTATTATTATTTTGGCCGCGCCATGCAGCATGTGGGATCGAAGCTGAGCCCCCCACAGTGGGAGCATGGAGCCCTGACCCCCGGACCTCCAGAGAAGCTCCCCGGCCTCACGTTCTAGGCAGGTCCTTGTTGCCCAAACCACGCCTCCAGCCCCGCCTCCACCCCCTGCCTGGCAGGGTCCAGACAAGGAAATCGAGGTGCCCGGAGGAGCGCTGGAAGAGGTGTCGCTCTCAGGCTGACACCTGAGAGAGAGCGGGGCTCCCTCAGATGCCGCCCCTGCTCCCTGTCCCTCCTTGCCCCGGCCCCACCCTGCTGCAGGCCTCGACCTTGGACTTCTAGACCGCAGAAGACAGCGACCTGTCCCCTCTTGATGGCAGGAAGGGCTCTGGCAGGCTCCACACTCAGCCTGAGGCTCGCGGGTGGTGTTTCAGGAGGCGGTTGGGCCTCCTGTCATTGGCAGGCAGAGAGGGGTGCAGCCTGACTCCTCCACCCACAGCCCTGAGACCCTGAACAAGTCACTTTGCTTCTCTGACCTCCGTTTTCTCATCTGTTAGATGGGTACAGTCTCCACCCCACGGGGTCACTGTGGAGAGTGTCTGAGAGCGCCCTCGGGCAAGCGGTCCAGGGCTGCACACACCTCCTGCCCCTCTGTCCTCGGGCTGTGAGCAGCAGGATGAGTCTGAGACATGAAGGGAACACCCCCGGATCCCACAGGCAGCTCCAAGCAGACGCAGGATCTTCTGTCCCCTCTCAGCGGCTGGCTGTGGCCACGGTCCCGCAGCTGGCAGCTCCGGACGGGTGAGATAGTGTCTGTGTCGGCCCGGCTCCTGTGGGCATGGTGTGGGCACAGGAGGGGCCTGGGTGATGCAGAAAGCAGGACTTTGGGGGAAACGAAGGTGCAGTGAGCCCCCAGCCCCTTCCCCACTTGGACCCCAGCCTCCACCTGGGCGGCAGGAGAGAGAACAGAGCAGGCCTCCTGCCCAGGGGACGGGGGGACAAGGGCAGGAAGATGAGGTCATGGGGAAAGAGAACGTCACTTGTTTATAGTCAGACACCCACAGCCAGAGACACTGGGGAGCCGCACGCGCAGGCCTGCGACGGGCAGCCCTGGGCAGAGAGGACGGGGCAGGCGGGGCCTCAGTGGTCAGCCCGCGGCTCCTCTGGACAGCAAGGAGGTGACAGGCGCCACCTGTGAGCAGCGGGCCGTCAGGGCGTCGGCCGCTCGGCCCAGGGGACCCTGACGTTCTCAGAGGGACCATAGGCCTCAGTCTCCCTGGGCAACCAGGACACCAGACCACAGGGGCGTCAGCCCCGCGGGGCTTGTTTCGTTTTGATTTGTTTTGTTTCTTTGGCTATGCCACATGGCTGGCAGGATCTTAGTGCTCCAGCCAGGGAATGAACCCAGGCCCTGGGCAGCGAAGGTGCAGAGTCCTAACCACCGGGCCGTCGGGGAATTCCCCACCCCTCCTGTTTACAGGCAGGAGCCACTGAAGTATGTTAGGTGGGAGTGGGGGTGACCAGGACGCCTGGTCTGGGGGCTGGGGGCTGGGGGCTGGTGGGCCTGAGTCCCCTGGCAGCCCGGGGAGAGGGTTGGGCTGGTGAGTCTGGGGTCTGCAGGGGTGGGCAGCAAGGAGGTTGCCAGCCAGGAGGGGACACTCCCCCTCTACTGAACTTCACATCTGTACTCAACAGACTCACAAGTTCTCAACCACTGAACTCATGTTCACACACACATGTGCACACGCACCAGCACACATATACGCACACACAAACACATGTGGGCACACATGCACATGTTCACACATGCACACACAGGCATGAACACACACACACGAACATGCGCATTCACACACAGGCACACATGCCCACATATGCACGTCCATGCACACACGCACACACATGTGCATACGTGTGTGTGCACATGCATACCCATGCGGTCCAAGCCCCAGGAAGGCGTGGGCAGTCCCCCCATCTCAGGTCACCAGGGAGCCTCCTCTGCCCTCCAGCTGGCACCGAGTCCCACCTGCAGCCTCTGAGCCTCGCCGTCCAGAGGAAGGGAGGGAGCACACCATGCCCACTTCAGCCGGGCCTTCGGACCTGTCCTCACCACTGCGGACACGCACAGCCACCTCCCGCCCGGAAGCTGTCAGAACCAAGGGGGCTGCCCTCAGCTGATCCCTTGCCTCTGGCTGTCGGGAGGCAGTGAGGGCAAAGGGAGTGAGCGGCGCGCCCGTGGAAACAGCTGCTTGCCCTCGGGCCACCCTCTCCAGCCACACTCAGCTGCCCACAACAGGAGCTTCAGACGTGGTCCTCAGTCACGTGTGGAAGGCCCACAGGCTTGGCACGCAGCCCAGCCCAGCCCTGTTCACAGACCCTGAGTCCCCAGCAGGCCACCTCCTCTCTGGAAGTCGCAGGTCCCCTGACTTGACCCTGCAGAGCTACCAGGATTTGGGCTCTGATGGTCCAAGGGGGGCTCTGAGCAGACTACAGCTTGGCAGGGAGGGCCGGGGAGGTGACAGGTCCTGATGGGAACAGAGGGAGCTGGCGCCTGGCCCTTCTTGGCGGGAGTCCCCCACATCCCAAAATGGTACGTACAGCTCTGGGCTGGGGACATGGGGGCTGTGGTCTGCATCAGATGCCCTCTCCTTGAGGACCAGCCTGGATCCTGTCTGGGTGAAGCCCCGAGGCGGTCTGTGTGCTCAGCAGTGTTGGGCCCAGCAACCCACATTTCCTGGGCAGACAGTCCAACCCCGAGTGCGAGAACCTGCTGGGTGCCGCTTGGTGCTCGTCAAACCTCACCTCGTTACCGCTTCAATTTTCAAAATACTCTCTTCTCCCCAACTTGTAGGTGTGGAAACCATGGCCCAAGGGATCAAGCCCCTAATGTTGGTTTACTTGATATGATGTCAGCCCTGTGATTTTATTTTTTATCTAAAATATATTCATTTTAAATATTTATTAGGCAATTTGGGGTCTTAATTGTATCGTGCACAGACTCTCCAGCTGTGGCGTGGAGATAGAGTTGCTTTGTGGCTTGTGGGATCTTAGCTCCCTGACCAGGGATTGAACCCACATGCCCTGCATTGTAAGGCAGATTCTTAGCCACTGGACCACCAGGAAGTTCCAGCCCTGTGATTTAACCTTCTAATCCATGCTCATTGTTGTTCAGTCACTTGGTCACGTCCAACTCTTTGCGACCCCATGGACTGCAGCACGCCAGGCTTCCCTGTCCTTCACCATCTCCTGAAGCTTGCTCAAACTCATGTCCAGTGAGTTGGTGACACCATCCAGCCATCTCATCCTCTCCCTCTTCTCCTCCTGCCTTCAATCCTTCCCAGCATCAGGGTCTTTTCCAATGAGTCAGCTCTTCAAATCATGTGGCCAAAGTGTTGGAGCTTCAGCTTCAGCTTCAGTCCTTCCAATGAATATTCAGGGTTGATTTCCTTTAGGATTGACTGGTTTGATCTCCTTGCTGTCCAAGGGACTCTCAAGCCAGAGCGATTCCACTCAAACTCAAGGTCGACAGAAGGAGGGGACAGTCTGCCTGCCTCAGAGTGTCACCTGCAGCACTGGGGGTCTCACATGCCCCCAATTCCACCCTGAGTTGGGAGAGATGCCCACAGTCAGCTCCCTGAAGGGCCACAGGGATGCAGGTGGGGGCTGGTGCAGAGATGGGTGTTCCTGCAGGGGGGTGGGAGAAGGTGCCCTGGTGCAGGGGATGGCCTGATGTCGGATGCTCCCCTGATGAGGGCCCACTGCATGTCAGGCCTTCCACAGGGCGTCCACGGCCAGTTCCACAGCACACAGACCCAGGAATAAGACTTGTGACAATAAGGTTGACCCCCTCACATCACAGTGCCCAGTGGCTCCACACTAGATGGGAAACAAAGCCAAGACTTACTCCTAAGATTTCTCTGGAGCACGAAATCGACTCCTATGACCATATTGGAAACCAAGACTTGCTTCTGCCTATTTGAAAGACGCAGGCATGAGGGCCAATGAGACTGTTCAAAATTACTTTATTTTCTAAAAACAACTTTATTTTCATTTCTGAATAGATAATACAAGAGGGACTCTTGTAATACATCACCTACTCAATGGACATGAGTTTGCGTCAACTCCAGGAGTTGGTGATGGACAGGGAGGCCTGGCGTGCTGCAGTCCATGGGGTCGCAAAGAGTCGGACACGACTGAGCTACCAAACTGAGCAGAACTGAATACAGAAGGAAAGGTCACACGTAAAGATTTCAGAATCAGGGTGGCTCTGGACTTGACAATAGCTATGCTGGCAACCAGAAGATGACAGCGAAATCCTTGCCAAATGGGCCTCTGTCCAGCCACCCTTTCCTGTAGGAAAATGCTTTCCAAACTAGAATTTTATACCCAGTGTGATAGACTGGATGCTGTTTGGGAGTGTCCCCTACCCCCAAATTCACACATTGGAATCCTAACCTCCCGTGTGCTGGTGTTGAGAAGCAGGGTCTCTGTGTGACTGGGTCATGAGGGTGGAGCCCCTGTGAGCAGGACTGGAGGTCTTATACAAAGAGATCCAGAGAGCTCGCTCACCCCCGCTCCATGTGAGGACACGGCAAGATGGTGGCATCTGTGAAGCGGGAAGCTGGTCTTCCTCGCCAGATGCTGAGTCTGCTGGGGCCTTGATCTTGGACTTCCAGCCTCCAAAACCATCAGAGGTAGGTGCCCATTGTTTCCAAGCCACCGGTGGCATTCTGCTGCAGCAGCACCAATCTCCTGGTCAAGTGTAGGATAGGATGAGGCTTTTCAGACAGTTGAACTCTCCCCAGCTCTCTTGTTGGAAAGCCTGCAGAGTACAAGCTCCTCCGAGAAGGGAATAAATCCAGACCAAGGAAGATACGCCCCATGTGTCTGAGGTCTGGAGATTTAGACAAGAGGCAGAGGATTTGAAGCTGGATTAACAATAAGCGCATAACGGGGAGGGTGGGAAGAACAGAACAACGTAGCCATGGATAACTGTGGGGGGAGAAAGATAAGGCAGGAAGAGTAATCAGAGTACATTACCTGGCTCTGCTCTGAGTTCCACTTACACGGTCATGTAGATCTAACTCAACCACATTCTTTGCATTGCAGGGCTGGCGATGGGAAGGAGGTGGCGAGGAAGGGGGCAGTGGATAAGAGAAAATATGCCTCTTCCTCATAAGGCGTGTCAGTAGATACCACATAAGCCGATAAAAACGAGATTGAGAAACAGGAGAATGTTATTTAGGAACACAAACATAAACACCAAAAGAAATGCTTCTTTTTTTTTTTGAGAAAGGGGAAGTGGCCGCCTCTGGGGAAGAATAACTGTGGAGGGGGGCAGGGGATGGCTGTTTTTATAAAAGCCCTGGGAATTACTTAGCTCATCAGATTATGCACACATACAACTTAGATTTTAAAGGCCGTAAAGACGAGGTTTTCCTGTGAACGGCAGAAGGGGTGCTCACTGAGGCTAGAGAGCAGTTGGCCCCCGGAGGTGGGTGCAGACCCCGCCTCACCTGAGCGGCAGGTGGGAGGGAGGTTCCCTGGTGGAGATGGAGGTCCCAGAGACTACCAGGCAGTGTGGGGGCACCTGCTCCGGGGGGGTGCCCCCCTCCCATCGCAGCTCGGGAGAAGACCTTCAGCTGAGGGGCCCAGAGGCCTTCAAGGAGTCACAGCAAGACCGTGTGGGAGGGGACCTAGGTCTTCCCCCTTTGGTCCCGCCTGCCCTTCCGTCCTAACTGGAGACCCTTGGGGTCAGGCTCGGGGGTGACATGGGCCTGGGCAATTGCTGGCGCCTGCCGCTGAGCTGACTTGACCACCTCCAGGGCCATGGGAACTCTGCCCTCCTGCTTCCATCAGATGCAAAGTGGAGGACGCGGGAATCAGAGCCGAGGTTCCTTTGTATTCTGAGAAAAATACAATATCTCGTCCCTCTACCCCGAGCGTGGGAACAAACAACCCTCGAAGTTTGTGTGTGTGTGTGTGTGTGTGTGTGTGTGTGTCTGTGTGTGTGCACACACAGAATCACACTCTAGGCCCCATCTGTCCTTCAGGCTTCGGGCTAGCTTCTGGCAAATCCTCCAGCTGTGGCAACAGCTGTGAACACTCTGCTCGTGCCCCGTGAACCCCGGGGCCTCACAAAAGGCTCTGTCCTGCCCCCAGCCCCGTGCCATGTGCCAGGCAGGGCCGCGGAGTGTAAGAGGTGTGGCTCAGGGGCTCCAAGTGCGGGACCCTCTGCCGGGACCCCCAGGCCTGCCGCTCAGAGTGTGACCCGGGTCCAGGGTCACAGGCTCCGGGCCGGGTAGGGACAGGGGGGCTGTGCAGCAGCCCAGCGGGGCCACAGCGGCAGAGCTCGGAGCCCTCCCGGAAGCAGTGCCTGGGGCCCGGGCGGAGGACCAGCCTTCACGGGAACAGCCCCAAACAGACCCGCGGGCCAGACGCTCTCGGGGCAGCGGCTGCGCCCAGACCTGCCCAGCAGCAAGTGTCCCCTCCGCCATCGGGAAGCAGATTCAGGCCCTGCCACTTGTCCCAAGTCACAGGGTCAGAGGGCTGGGTTCAGGCCCGTCAGAATCCGCCTCCCCCCCACCTTCAAAGGCAATCTACCCCCTCGGGCTTGGCGTTCTGGAGACTGGCCATCACCCCTCTTTCTCCCACCATCTCAAGCATCTGACCAACAAGCCCCAAAGGCTCCACCTCCAGCAGACCTAGAACCTGCCCACCTCCCTGGCGGCTTGGAGCCGCCGTCAGCTGGGTCTCCCTGCCCCTGCCCTCACAGCCCACGGCCCGGCCCATCCTGCCTTTATTCTCCCTGGAGCACGCGGCCCGACGGTCTGTGCTTCCTGTCTGTGCCCCTGCTTTAGTTGACCTCTCCCCACGGGACGTCAGCCCCCCAGGGGCAGTGCTCTCTGTTTCCTCCCTACACATGCACGCCTTTTCCAGAAAGACATCAGAGGGCAGCCATGGGCAGGGAGGCCCACCCAGAGCGCAGTGTTCTGATGGAGAAAGGAAGGGCGCTGACTCAGCGGCCCAGGAGGGCTTCCTGGAGGAAGTGGTGCTCAGTTACATGGTCGCCCACACTCAGTGGCTTATATCGGCAAGGGCTCTCAGGAAGGCGCCTCAGCTCTGCTATTTGGACGCAGCTTTGAAGGAGCATCGGATGAGGCCCTGCCATGCGGCTTTGGGCCTCGGGAGCTACAGGCATCCATGCAGTGAGGCATCCATCCAGCAAGTATTGACTGGACCTTGTTGTATAGGTGTGAGGCTCGAGGGGCCTGGAGGGGGAGACCACAGAGCCCGCTTCTCCAAGAGAGAACGTCCGTGGAACACAGGCAGGCCACCTGGGGTGCAGAGATGCGCTAAAGGTAGGTCTGGGGAAGAGAAGCTGCTGGGAGGACAATGAGGGGAACAGCGTTGGAGGCAGAGGGAACAGCCTGTGCAAAGGCTCTGAGCAGAAGGCCCGGCTGCCCCTCTGTCCTCGAGGGACGTGGTGGGATGGTGGAGTGGACAGCAGTTCCAGCCAGAGGGCAGGAGTTGGTGCAGGGCCCTTTCAGGCGGACTTTCTCCAACACAGCTGTTGGTGTCGCAAACGTGGCCGCCAGTGGCCTGGCAAACGCGCCGCTGAGACCCTGCTTCATTGTTCGGGTTTGGGCTTGTGTTTTCTTTTTAAGGAGAAACATCTGGGAGGCCAGAAGAGCATGGACATTTGGAGAGACTCCTGAGGTCACAGCCCGGCCAGCGTGGGTTCCCCCACTGACTCCCACGGGCCTGGGCACAGGGCTACCTGGGAGGGCTGGCCCGCCGCCCCGCCAGGCCAGGTGACAGCCCTGCCCCCGCAGGCCTCAGACTCAGGCCGGCACAACACTGGCCTCAAAGCGAGGGTCTCCCTCCAGGCACAGCCCCTCAGTGTGTCTCTCACACCCTTGGGAACCCAGCTCAACCCGGCCAGGCTGAGCCCAGGTCCGAGTCCTCAGCTGCCCAACCCGGGGCTCCACCTTGAACATCTGCGGGGCCTGGGACCACCCTCCATGCCCCCAGAGCCCCCGACAGCACCGTGTACCCCACTGTGACCCTGCACAGCGGTGGCCGGTCACCACCTCCTGGACATGTCCTAGGAGCCAGGCCCACTCTCTCCCCTAGTCCTCAGAGAAGCCCTGCCGGGTAGGCGGTGCCGCCCATTTTACAGGTGTGGCAACTGAGGCACCAGCAGTTTGTGTTGCTTGCCGGCACCCCGGAGAGGGGGTCGGCACCTCTGACGCCGCTGCACAAGTTCTGTCCCCTCCGGGGTGCGGGTCCAGCCTAGACAAGGGGTGAGAAGCAGCAGGGTTCGGGGAACAGTGCGAGCCTGGGAATGGAGGCTGGCATTGCCGGCCAGGTTCCCGCATCAGTGCCACCCAGAGAGGTTTAGGGTGGGGCCCTCACTTCCCTCCACCCTCCGCTCGCTGCCCTCCCATGCCCAGGGCAGGAAGGAGGGTCCCCACGTGCCTCAGAGGTGAAGCAGAGCCTCTATGGGTGGGAGAGGCAGGCGGTGCTCCAGAGAGGGTCCACGTGGAGCTGGCCAAAGGGGTGGTGAATGTCCTGGGATGGCTGGTGCTGGGCAGGGGCAAGGCGGGGACAAGGTGAAGGGTGGGGGGTCCACAGACTGCCACGAAGGGCCCTGCACGCCAGTCCAAGGACCCTCCACCTGACCTGGAGGGGTGGGGAGCAGAATGCGGCCCCTGCCTCAGGCTCAGGTGATGAGTGCTGTTGGGGAGGGGTGAGGGTGGGCATGGAGAAGGGCCTTCCAAGGGCCTCGTCAGAACCAGGCCCTAGGGGCCGACAGTGACCCCTGGGGTGTCTGGCTGGGGGTTCCCCCACGGCCGCGCCCTTCCCTGGAGGGAGACCTGGGGAACAGACGGGTAAACTGACCACAGTCGTTGGGGTGGTGAGATGGGGACCCAGGCTGCCGGCCTTCCCTGAGCTCTCTGTGTCCAGCCTACCTCCCCTGAGTCCTGGCCGTGCCATGGGAACGAGGGTCAGTCACTAGAGAGTGCAGAATAAAACCTGCTTTCAGTGCGGGTCCTCTGAGTCGCCAAGAAACGGAGCAAGTTAGAGCCATGGCGGGGGTTGCGGGGGGTTGTCTCTTCCCACCTATTAGAGTTAAATGCCCTGAAGCAGCATCACCCATGCCGGGGAGTGAGCTGGCAGCCGCATCCCCAAGCCTCACTGTTGACTTTATGGACTGGGGGTAACGGGTGTGAAAAGCAAAGTCATACGAGCCATTAAAACATCAACCATGTGCGTCAACCTCAACCCAGACCTCCCGCTCTGGGAGGGCACCCTAAAGAAATAATCCCAAACACAGAGGGGAGGACACGCAGACAACCTTGTCCACCCCTGTCTGGGCTGGCAGCTGCAGCAGGAACCAGGAAACAGCCTCCTGTCCAACCGCAGGGAAACGGCAATGGCGAGCACGGCCCCCCTAGCTGGACGGAATACCACGCAGCTCTTTAAAAAGACAGATGTGGGTGCTGCATGGAGCCACAGGGAATACTGAGTGTTGAATATTTACAGAGGAAATGAGGGAAAAATCAGATGATCCTAGGAGCATAACTATGTTCATAAAATTTACTGCAGGTAAAGGTGTGGAGTGGAACATCCCATGATGAAGGATTTGCTGTTTGGAGGTGAGTGACTGGGGCTCCAGGTGACTGACTCTTCCTTAAGCTGAAAATTTTATGCAATGTGTTTATATTGTTTTTCTGATTTTAAAATCCCTAAGTGGAGAGAGATGATGTCAGCTGGAAGGCTCAAGTCGGAGCTTTGAGTTCACACGCACTTCCCAGGTACAGCTAGCCAATGCAGGAGACACAGGAGACTCGGGTTCGATCCCTGGGGCAGGAAGATCCCCTGAAGGAGGGCAGGGCACCCCACTGCAGTACTCTTGCCTGGAGAATCCCATGGACAGAGGAGCCTGGTGGGCTGCAGTCCATGGGGTCGCTAAGAGTTGGACACGACTGAGTGACTGAATACACACATATGCTCCCTGGGGAAGTTGGTGTGCAGAAGGCGAGGTGAGGTCTGCCAAGCCCAGGTGACCCCTGCTGGACCAGGAGCTGTGAGGGCTCCAGGGAATCTGACTCTGAGGCAGGGACAGGGTAGTGGGGGCGGACTAGGAGACAGCCCCCCAGGGTAGAGATGAGCGCTCCTGGGAACCTGCTCTCCAAACCTGGAACTCTGCACTTCCCCAACACTGATGAAGCTAGAGACCTCCTCCTCCCCCAGCCCATCTCCACAAGCTGGGCTCCCCAGGGACTAAAGTCTACACCCTGAAATCCTTAAGGAAAGCGGGTCGAGTACCCCAGTGCAGACACTGTCAGCCCGCATGGGAAGAGCACAACGGGCCGTGGGACAGAACCGCTGCAGAGACCAGGACGCAGACAAGCACTCCACACGAGGAGATGTCCCAACGTCCGCATGGAGACGCACTACCTGCCCCTCCCCGGGGCCACCAGGGAATACAGACTGGATCCCCAGCCAGCCGCTCCTCTGGACCGCCAGGGGTACAGAGTCCAAGGATGGGGCTGCGTGTGGATGAGGCTGTGGGAGCAGAAATCAGTCCAGCCGCTCTGGAGACTGTCCAGCAGGGTCACCTGCAGACGCTGGTCCCCTCGGTGAACACGTGGCAGACACACGACACATTCAGAGCAGCTCTGTTCACAATGACCCCAGAGGCCAGATGCCCATCATCGGGAGCATGGACCAACCATGTGGTAACCATGTGATGGAAAACAGCACGGCAAGAGGATGAGCTATCCACAACCAGGCATGTCAGCAGGTGATGCTCTCAAATGCAGCACCGGGTGAAGAGGGCCGGACACCAGGTACACTCCATGTTTCCATTCGCGTCAAGAGGAAACAGGCAAGCTCCATCTGTGCTGAGAGGTCCTGGGGGCCCCGGAGCAAAGGACCAGGCTGCAGTTCATCTCCTCACAGTCCTGGAGACTGCAGGTCTAGGATGCGGGCAGGGCTGTTCCTTCCGAGGCCTCTCTCCGAGGCCTGAAGGCGGCCGCCTGGCTCACGGCTCATCTTGCAGTCCATGCCTGCGTGCTCATCTCTTTTTGAAATGACACCAGTCATACTGGAAGAAGGCTCATGCTCAGAACCTTGTTTTACCTTAATCACCTCTTTAGGGGCCCTAACTCCAAATGCCAAGCACACTCTGAGGTACTGGGGTTAGGGGCTGAATTTGGGAACACCATCCAGCTCGTAACACACAGCCACCCCTAGCTGCAAGGGAGGCTGGGAAAGCAGGCTGGTCAGGCCCAGCCGCACAGAGGAGGAAACGGCTGCAGGCCACACACACGCAGGCCTGCCGCCTGCCCCGAGGCTGGTGAAGGGCACATGGGAAGCAGGAAGGGCACAGAGCCCCCAGCCTCTGCATGGCCATGAGACCTTCCACTCTCAAGGCTGACTGCTGACTTGTTTGGGCTCAGTCTCCTGCTGCTGTTTCAGCTGGACAATATACATGTGCTCTGCCACGAAGGAACGTTTGCACAAAGGTAGCAAGTTGGTAAAGTCCGTCGGCTTTCTCCACAGCCAGGGCTTCTGAAGCTCTGCTGGCACCAGCAGCGCCCCTAGCGTGTGCCTGGCATGGCAGCAGAGCTGGGAGCACAGAGGAGGGTCCCTCAGAGTGACTTTTCTGCGGGGCCACCGTCCAGACGGCAGAGGGAAAGGTGTCCCAGGCAGAGGGAAGAGACCGTTTGAAGCTCCAGCCACCTGCAGAGGGGCTGCAGGTGGCAGCAGACGGGGCTGGAAGCTCAGGTGTGGGCCAGTGGGCAGGGGGAGCCCTGGGGAGGCAGGAGTGGGTGGAGGGAGGGATGAGGTCTGAACGGAGGGGCTGTGGGGAGTGAAGGCCTGAGGCTGAGACCAGGGATACTGGGCAAGACCCGTGAGCGGCTGGAGTGAGAAAAGGGGCAGGGACAACACACCCAGAGGACACGCCACTTACCTGAGAGGCGTCAGTGGGCACACGGTCATTGTTGCTTATAGTTTTAAAAATTGCTGTAAGAGCCCCCAGTTTGCCAGCCCAGCAGGGCAATGGAGCTCCAACACCACCCCACCCCCGCCTCACCCCCACAGTCCCCGTCCTGCCTGGGGCCCTCTGCCTGCTTCTGCAGGCTTTGAGGGTGGGGGGCACACCTGCCCACTCACCATGGTCGTCCATCCTTCTCGTGCTGGGAGGGAGGGAAACCCGAGTTGCCTGGCTCTGCATGCCACCCTCCTCCACCCCATCCCAATCCTGGCTCTGGACTGAGCGCCCACGGGTCTGCCCAGGCCAGTGAAGGGGGCCCGAGAGAGTGGGTCTGACGGGACCCACTGCCTTGTCACGTGACCTGGGGTGAGGCTCATGACCTTGCTGAGCCCACCTTTCGAAATCTGGGGAAACGGGAGATTCAGCAGGTCACTTAGCTGAGGGGCCTGGCCCAGCCTCAGGGTGCAGTATACAGTTGGTGCTCACCGAGAGGCAGGCTGACTCCTGCAGCTCACCTGTGGACACCGAGCTTGGGGGAACCTGAGTGGCTAACGTGCTGCCTGGTGAGAGGTAGGGAGTTTGCCAGAGGAGTGCTGTCAGAGTTCACCAGGGGCTTTTGTCCCAAGACACTCTCCCGCGGGCTGGGCCATCTCAGAAGCCCGCCTGCCTCCCAGGCCTGGGCCTGACTCACAAGCAGGCTGATTAACTGGGCAGTCATGGCCTCACAGGGCGGCTCCGCACAACGCCCAGGCTCAGTGATAAGGGATGGCCAGGGCCCTGTGTCTGGGATGGATCAGCCCCCATGGAGAGTCGGCCTTGCTTGCGGGGACAGCCGTGAGTGCCAGGACCACCAAGAGCGGGGCCTCGGAGATGAGCTGCCAGAGCGCGGGCGTGAGAAGTACAGGGGCTGGGGGAGGTGGGGCAGGGGGCAGGAAGGCAGGCAGACCCGGCCTCCCCGGGGCGCCCGAGGTCAAGGGGTTCAGGAGCCACTGGCGCTGGAGGACGCCCGCAGCAATGCGGGGGAGCCGCGCACACAGGAGCAGCCTGCCCTGGCCCGCCCGGCCAAGCGCTGCGCTCTGCTGGGCCTGGCCACCTCCTGGTGGCACTCGGACTGCTCTGCGTCCCAGACTTTGTCCCCACAGCGCCTGAGAGCATGAGGACGGACTGCAGCAAACAGCACCAGAGCGGCCAGCCCTCTCTCTGCTGGGCGGTTCTGAGCGCAGTGACCGGCCAGCACCCCCATGTACTCAGTACTCACCTGTGCAGAGACCACCCAGCAGAGGGTTAGTGGATGTCTGCATGCTAAGTCGCTTCAGTCTGGTCTCTTTGCGACCCTGTGGGTTATAGCCCACCAGGCTCCTCCAGTGGGATTTTCCAGGCCAGAATACTGGAGTGGATAGCTGCTCCCTTCCCCAGGGAGGGATCTTCCCAACCCAGGGATTGAACCTGCTTCTCTTGTGGTCTCCTGCATTGGCAGGCGAGTTCTTTACCACTGTACCACCTGGGAAGCCCAAAAGGCTTAGTAAAGTCAAAGTTGCTCAGTGAAAGTTGCTGTAGAGTCCATGGAATTCCCCAGGCCAGAATACTGGAGTGGGTAGCTGTTCCCTTCTCCAGGGGATCTTCCCAACCCAGGGATCGAACTCAGGTCTTCCCCATTGCAGTCTTTACCAGCTGACCTACAAGCAAAGCCCAAAAAATGCTTTGTAGGTGTTTGTTAAATAAGTGGTTGGTGTTGCAAGAGGTGGGACCGAGTGATGAGGGCGGTGCTTGGAGTGGGACGAGGCTTCCATGGAAGTGGGGCACCGCTGAGCGGCTTGTGGGCGGGGCCAGCTGGTTGTGGGCGGGGCTGGCCGTGGAGGCCTGAGTGAGCCAGAAGGTCGGGGCTGGAGGACGGGGTGCTGGTCCTTTTTATGCCTCTCAGTTCAGTTCGGTTGCTCAGTCGTGTCCAGTTCTTTGCGACCCCATGGACTGCAACACACCAGGCCTCCCTGTCCATCACCAACTCCTGGAATTTACCCAAACTCATGTCATTGAATCGGTGATGCCATCAACCATCTCACTCTTTATTGTCCCCTTCTCCTCCCGTCTTCAATCTTTCCCAGCATCAGGGTCTTTTGAAATGAGTCAGTTCTTCGCATCAGGTGGCCAGCGTATTGGAGTTTCAGCTTCAGCATCAGTCCTTCCAATGAATATTCAGGACTGATTTCCTTCAGGATGGACTGGTTGGATCTCCTTGTGGTCCAAGGGACTCTCAAGAGAATTCTCCAATACTACAGCTCAAAAGTATCAATTCTTCAGTGTTCAGCTTTCTTTATAGTCCAACTCTCACATCCCTACATGACTACTGGAAAAACCAAAACTTTGACTAGACAGACCGTTAATGGCAAAGTAACGTCTCTGCTTTTTAATATGCTGTCTAGGTTGGTCATAACTTTCCTTCCAAGGAGTAAGCATCTTTTAATTTCAAGGCTGAAGTCACCATCTGCAGTGATTTTCATGCCTCTCAGACAGCTTATCACCCTGGAGTTTTCGAGGCTGCTTCAGGAGAGAGTGACACTGGGTTCAAGGCTGAGGGTTGTTGAAACCCCTGTGGTTCTGGAGCACAGTGGGGAGAGGAAACCCCTCCCCGGTGGCCGGACCGTGGTGGGGCGCTGCTGCAGCCTAGCTGTGGGAAGACACGGAGCAAACACAGACCAGACAGTGTCTGAGGCCGGCAGCTGGGCAGGACGCCCACACCTGCTTCCCTCCAGTCCCTACAAAGGGCCCTGTGTCCCCTCAGCTGGACCATGTCACAGCTCTGAGCAGTGTTGCCTCTGGTGCCGTGGCCCCGGTGGGGTGGGGCGGCCCGGTCCACAGAGTGGTCACCACCTTCCAGGCTGCACGTGGAGAGATGAATGAGGGTCCTGCAGAGATGCCAGCAAGCCCACCCGCAGTCCTCACTGCCCCCCACCCCCCGCCCAGGACATCCCTGGGGGGCAGGGTGCCTTCCTGGAACAGCCCACCCTCTCTGGGAGGAAGCCTCAGTTCAGTTCAGTCACTCAGTTGTGTCCGACTCTGCGATCCCGTGGTCTACGGCACACCAGGCCTCCCTGTCCATCACCAACTCCCAGAGCTTGCTCAAACTCATGTTCATCGTGTTGGTGATGCCATCCCTGGCCCCCAACCGGGGCTCCTGGCGAGACTCTCCCAATCTCGGGCCTGGAACATGCCCTGGGGGCCAGCCAGAGGCCCGTGGTTCCTCGTGGTCCTGGGGAGGATCGTCACCCCAGCTTCTCGTCTTTTCCACTCCTAACACCCACCCACCTAGCACTATGGACAGAACCTCCACACTGGTGGAGGCCCCTGCTATCTCCATCGCCTGCAGAGGGAGGAAAAAGGAAACTTCTGGAAAGATGATTTCACAGCAGACCACCCAGACAGAACACCAGGCGGCCGGTCTCCTCTCTCACACCCTTTTTAGCACACGGGCAGTGGGCCTGAGGCCTCCTTTGGGCTCACAAACATTAGCCTTCAAGAGAGGGCTCAGCCCCCAACCAGGAACCTCCCCACTCCCCCGGCGGGAGCTGTGGAAGCACCTGGGGCTGTATGCTGGCCACCTGAGCTCTCAAGGAGCCACGTCCTCACCTGGAAAGTGGGGACAAACCACCCCTGGAATCGGGTGGCTGCAGTTTCTCTCCAGAGGCAGCCTGGCACGCTGTGGACCAGAGGACCTGAGTCTGCACCCCCAGCCCTGACTGCTGACCCCAGAGCCCACTTCCTCGCTCTGGCCAGCACCCCCACCCCCGGCTGCAGGGAGGGGATGCTGACTATAGGTCGGGCACCACCTGGACGCCCTCCCTAAGCCAGCCTCGCACACACCTCTTCCTGGCTCCCCTTTCAGTGTCCCCGTTGGCCAGCATCCACACACCCGGGAATTCCCTGGACGCGCATCGTCCCTGTCCCCTCAGCCTCTTCCCTCTGGACAGTGCTAACAGAAGTGGGAAACTGCACACTCTGGGTGCAGAGTGCCCGCTGTCAGAGGGACCTTGGGCCAGCCACCCAACCACCCTCTGAAATAGGTGGAGCCGCCTGGCCGCTGGCTGGGCTCACAGACACTGCATGGGAATGGGTCCTGTGTGCTAGCTTGCCTGGGCTGCCAAACCACAGACTGACTTCCCACAGCCCTGGAGGCTGGAAGTCCAAGATCAAAGTGAGGATGTCTTCCGAGGCCTCTCTCTTGGCGTGTAGACGGCTGTCTTCTCCCAGGTCCTCATGTGGTCAACCCTCATGTCTGTGTCCTGCTTTCCTCTTCTCATGAGGACAGCGGTCTGAGCAGGACCCACATGCATGACCTCATTTTACCTTAATTACCTCGGTAAAGGCTCATCTCCAAGTACGGCCACATCTGAGTGCTGGGGTGGGGCTCTGGTGCATGGATTTGAGGGAGGGGTACACAATTCAGGCCTAACACCTTGTGTGGTCGTTATTTTAGGGAAGTGAAACTGAAAGTGTTAGTCGCTCACTCGTGTCCGACTCTTTGCGACATGGACTGTAGCCCTCCAGGCTCCTTTGTCCATGGGATTCTCCAGGCAAGCATAGTGGAGTGGGTTGCCATTCCCTTCTCCAGGGGATCTTCCCAACCCAGGGACTGAACTCAGGTCTCCCACATTGCAGGTGGATTCTTTACCATCTGAGCCACCAGGGAAATACAACTTTAGGAAAAAGAAAAGTGTTAAGTTACTCAGTTGTGTCCGACTCTTTGTGACCCCATGGACTGCAGCCCGCCAGGTTCCTCTGTCCATGGGATTCTCCAGGCAAGAATACTGGAGTCGGTTGCCATTTCCTTCTCCAGGGGATCTTCCTGACCCAAGGATCGAACCCAGGTCTCCTGCATTGCAGGCAGATTCTCTACCGTCTGAGTCACTGAGAGAAAGCCCTCCTCTAGGGAAAGAGGACGTCAAATCCGAGGTGCAGGAGCATTCTGGCTGCAAGGGAGCCCCGGGACCCCAAGTCCTCCTTGCCGAGCACCCTCCTCCCTGCGTGCCGCCCTTCCCACGCCGACTCCCTCCTGCATGTCCCCTCCTGTAAGTTCCCATGGACGGCCGGCATCCGCTCCCTGAACGGCCAGGGCTGAGCGTGACCACCGCTGTCTCCTTGGCCAAGGTCAGAGTTTACGTTCACGAAGCCCACAGCCAGTGTTCTGTCGTGAGAGGCACGATTTCCTACGTGGGCGCAGAAACGCACACCCTGACAAACCCAAACGGATGGTTGGTCAACAGAAGGCCTGATCCTTCCCACGACAACGCCTGACCGCGCATCGCACAGCCAACGCTTCGAAAGCTGAACAAGTTGGGCTAGAGGTCTTGCCTCATCTGCCATATTCACCTGGCCTCTCCCAGCCCACTACCACTTCTTCAAGCGTCTCGACACCTTTTTGCAGGGAAAATACTTTCACAACCAGCCGGAGGCAGAAAATGCTTTCCAAGAGTTCATCCAATCCTGAAGCACGGATTTTTATGCTACAGGAATTTAAAAACTTATTTCTCATTGGCAAAAATATGTTGATTGTAATGGTTCCCATTAATGATTAATTAAGACGTGTTTGAACTATGTATGACTTAAAATTCATGGATCAAAATTGCAGCTACTTTTTCACCAAACTCCTTAACGAATGTAATAAAGACTTTAAAAATAGTCCACATCAAAAAAAAAAACACCTTAAAGAATTGGGTTTTGAAGACTGAATTACAGGGTGGAATTACGTGGGTGGTTCCTTAAGTTACCTTTTCATGCCCAGAAAAGGGGTGCACACACCGCCACCAGGAGTGTCCGAGCGGTGCCAGGGTTAAGGTTAAGGGTCAAGGTCAAAGGTGAGGACAGTGTGGCCTGCCCCCTTGCCCTGCGGAGCTGTCACTCATCTGCCCTCCACACATGAATAACCCAGGGCCCTGGACACACTGGCTGTCTTGTAGTCGGTCTTCCCACGGGTCTGAAAGCTCTTTGAGGTCAGGGACTAGGTCTGAATCATCTGTTTCCAGCTCCCGACTCAAGGCCACAACAAGGGGAAGTGCTTGGCAAGCCCTGGAGGGAAGGTATGGATGGTGGGTGGGGGGGTGTGTGGGTGGATGGGTGAGTGGGTGGGTGGGGGATGGATGGGTGGGGAGATGGGGGATGGATGGGTGGAGGATGGGTAGGTAGATGGATGGATGGGTGGGGGGGTGAGGGATGGATAGATGGGTGGGTGGTGGGGGGGATGGATGGGGATGGGTGGGGGATGGATGGAGTGGGGATGGGTGGGGGTGGGGGATGGTGGGAGTGATGGATGGTGGTGGTGTGGATGGATGGTGGGTGGGGGGTAGGGATGGATAGATGGGTGGGTGGGGGGATGGATGTATGGGGATGGGTGGGGGATGGATGGTGGTTGGGGGTGGGGATGGGTGGTAGATGGATGGATGGGTGGGGGGTGAGGGATGGATAGATGGGTGGTGGGGGATGGGGGGATGGATGGATGGGGATGGGTAGGGGTGGGGGATGGGTGGGTAGATGGATGGATGGGTGAATGGCTTGTGTGAAAAAGCGAATGAATGAACAAGAGAGAGAATGACGGGAAGGGTGAGTCGGGTGGCTCCGGAGCTGCTGAAGGAAGGTGGGCCTGTGGGCCAGGGCCCGGTAGGGGCATGTACGGCTGTGGTCCCTGTCGCTCCGTCAGGTGGGGCTGCTCCCCCTCCCTGGATGAGGCGTGGCCGCCCACCCTCTCTCCACCCGGGGCTGGTGCTGTTGCTCTGAGCCCACGCCGACCCCCGCCCGCCTTTCCAGCCCCGTTGCTGGCTGCCTGCCGCTCCTGGTCAGCCCCGTTCCACGGCAGGAGTCGGGGGTTTCTACCCTGCGTGGGGCTGCCTCCTGGCTGGATCCCTGTGACCAGGGATGGTCTCCTGGCTCGGCTCCTCACAGGGCCCTGCCCATGAGGTGCTCCGGGGAGGGGGGCGTGAGTGGAGTGGACACGTCCCTCACACTGAGGACCAAAGCATCCTGTCTACAGCAGGCAGGGTGTGTGAACCACCGTGGGAATGGTGCTGGAATACGGTATGGCATGACACAGCCCACTCGCCGGTGTAGAATCCATTTTTCATCTTGCAATATCCTTGCGGTTGAAATTCTTTAAAAATCGTCACAAGGAAAAGAAAATCCAGAGCCGCTGCCCCCCTCTGGTCCTATTGAATGAACAAACGCTGCTTCCAGAGCTACTCACTTGTCAGCCTCGGTAACTGCGA